>NW_015505233.1:2224875-2236727 GCF_001515645.1 Sinocyclocheilus grahami | reverse complement strand
TATTTTGTATATATATATATATATATATATATATATATATATTATAATATAGTAGTATATTATTATTATTATTTATGAACATTATTATTATTTTACTTTTAATCTTTTTTTGTATTTTTTATATTGTATTTTTTGTATTTTCTACTACTACTACTACTACTACTATTATTATTATTAACATTTTTAACTTGACAAGGCAATAGGCTACAGTCATGACTCCAGTATGTTTGCAGTTGGCACAAACATAATACATCCCCTGTGTGGTTTTATATATATATATTATTTTTTATTTTTCCATTGCCATTCTGTGAATTATGCCCTGTTTTGACAGTGCTTTCACATTAAAAACAAGAGCTTAAACAATACAGTTTTGCTCATAGTAAGTGACTACAACTGCCCCAATGTCGCTTTTCCCCAACGTCTTGCCCCGTTTACCCCTTCAACCCTCAAACACCAGCCCTTCCACTTCCCGAGAGATAGATTGTTGTTTACAATGTATGAGTGAAATAATATTTCTGAGCTTTACTGCGGTCTCCCTTTGGAAGGCACCATTACAACAGTAACAGAGGATTAATTAGAGCTTGTCCCCACAGAGACATTTGAGGCTCCAGTCCTGGTCAAAGGGGAAGCATTAGCTAGTCAGCACGAATGTAGTTGTGGTAAAGCGCATCTCAGGTAATTAATAGGCCTGAGGTGAGGGTAAGTGTGTTATTTATTGGGGTTGGCCTTGAGACATTTTATAGCTTCAGTGAAGGAGGTTTCATTTAATGTTCCTCAGTGTAGTGAGGTTTCAGAGCACATATATCTAATGCACGGTGTACAGCACCCAAGCTGCCAGTAGAGGGGGTGAGGAAAAGTGCATCCATCCTACATACCTTGGAATTAAATCCTTATTATCTGGAAGCTAACCTTTGCTCACAGAGTTATAATTACATCCTCTGAGAAACTGATGTAAATATTCTGCATGTGTAATCTAATAAATTATTCATTGTAGTGACTCTGTGATTGGACAGAATCTTGAGACTTCAGGGACCGCCCACTCGCATGAAACTCTGCATGATGTAATTGAGTTGGTCTTCCTACACTGCTTATATATTATACAATATATACAGCTTGTATACAATGTATACAACTTATTTTATATTTGTATATATGTATATTTTGCAATAAATTTGTTAATAATTAACATTTTTTAAATATATTTAAAACATATAATAATTTAGCAAAAAAATATACATTACTGTTCAATTTTTTAAGAAGTGTCTTATGCTCACTAAGGTTAAATTTTTTGATCAAAAATATAGTAAAATATTTCACATAATATTGTGAAATATTCAAATGTTATAATGTAACTGTTTTGTATTTTTATTGTAATTTATTCATGTGATGGCAAAAGCTGAATTTTCAGCATCATTACTCAAGTCTTCAGCATCATTCTTCAAAAAGTATTGTAATATGCTGATTTGATGCTCAATAACTATTTCTTATTATTTGCAAAGTTGAAAACTGTTTACTGTGCTGTTTAGTATTTTTGTGGAAACTGATAAATTGTTTCTTCTTTGATTAATAGAAAAACCATAAGAACAACATTTCGTTGAATAAATCCTTTGTATCATTATAAATGTCTTTACTTTCACTTTTGATCAATTTAACCTTCTAAAGTCTAAAAACACTTGATAGTGTATATTATTTGATACTCATAATGTATGTGTATTGCATTTTTTTTCATTATATCATAATGTCACACCCTTTTTCCACTAAAAAAGACTAGGTTAAAAAAAAGTATTATAACACTTTAAATCCTGCACAGAGAAAATTAAAGGGAAAAATACTTCTGCATTCAAAAATAAATAAATAAAAATAATAGTTGTGGCTATTTTTGTACTTTATGGACACAAATGATAAATTAGGTGTATATTATTTGATACTCATAATGTATGTGTATTGCATTTTTTTATTATGTCATAATGTCACACCTTTTTTTCCACTAAAAAAGACTAGGTCATTTTTTTAAATGATAAAAAAAGCATTATAACACTTTAAATCCTGCACAAAGAAAATGAATGGGAAAAATAATTCTGCATTGAAAAAAATAAAAAATAAATAGTGGACACAAATGATAAATTAAGTAATGCATTTTTACTGTAATAAATATGAATACTATTTTGTCATTTAACTAATGTTTGTAAGTACCTTATGACAGAGTCATGCCCCAGGTGTGTATCTTTCTCCAGGTATTACACTTTCTCCTTACAGCACCCAGTTACTTCTTTACCAGAAGGACATGCCCACTCATCTCTTCAGCAGCAGGAACTAGAAGAAAGGAAACAAAGCAAGAACAAAACAGACATACAACACTTGTTTGCAGCATATAAGGGTTTGTACTCTGCCAAAACACTGTATACGCCCTCAGCTTAACGGACAGCGCTTTATTTCCACCGCTAGTAGTAGTCTCATACATATGAGTGCCTGCTGAGTTCAGGGGAAGGCTCACATGACACTGCCTACCCACTATACACCCACAGACAGTCAGACATTCCAGCTACAATGCGAGCATTTGGATCTGAAGCCATTTTGAAGTCGCCATGCCCGTAATCTATAAAGGGATACGAGAATACGGTTGGGAGGAGGGAGGATTCTGGGATGAAGCGAAGCGTTTCCATATGGACAAGAAGGAGGAATACCTGGAAAAAAGCCACTAATCTTTGGCTGTGAAGTTGAGGAGTTTTTAACGCTAATAAACGTGCCATTGGCAAAGTGCTCGCCATAAGGAGGGCCGGCTACATCAGGCCTGTCTTTCCTCAAGAGGGACGTAGTGTTGTCACATGTGGTCTTAGCTCCTTGGAACACACTCAAAGACTCACTATTAGGGTAAGAAACTCACTTCCAAACCCACTGAGACACAAAAAACCCTCAAACTATTGGGGAAGACTGAAGAATGTGAGGCTACAAAGGCACGACGGCTCCTTTTACAGGTTGAAAAAATGAGATAAGAACAGTCAACCGTCCAATTCTGTAATTGTGCGTAAAGGTAGAGGGCCATGCATTGTCTCGCCTCAGACATTTGGCACCGTGTCTGATGGGCCTGGAGTGTTTTAGAGGCAGGTTTGTGCTCCCGTCTCGCATAAACAGAGCACTAGATCCGGTCGCACCGCCAGTCCCGCGCGTTTGAGAAATGTCAACATCAGACCCACGGGTTGTTTCGCTCTCCACATTCGCTGGCCTTCCGTCTTTCCCCCTGCATGTGGCCACAGGATCAGACAGCTCGCGTCGACACGTCTCGACTCGGAGAGCCTCAAAATGCCATCTTGTAGAGACATTATCCGACAGTACGGGGCAAAATGAGAAACGGGGAGGCAGAAGTAGACCTGCGTTGATCTGGGATATGTCAGCGGTGCGGCACTGGAGATCCACCTCCTACCCTTTTCCGTCACTGGATTGGGCGCAGCGGATGCTCCCGGGTATCTGTGGCGCATTAAGAGCACAGGGGAAAGAAACTCGGAAATGCTGCCGTAGAGACGAGGATAAAAGTGTAATAATGTGCATGACGATAGGTCCTTTTCACACCGCTCAAATCGTATTACTAGACCTGTCCTCA
The DNA here is from genome assembly GCF_001515645.1 of Sinocyclocheilus grahami. Classification (NCBI taxonomy): domain Eukaryota; kingdom Metazoa; phylum Chordata; class Actinopteri; order Cypriniformes; family Cyprinidae; genus Sinocyclocheilus; species Sinocyclocheilus grahami. The sequence continues at coordinate 2,233,129 of NW_015505233.1, read as the reverse complement.
AAGGCGAGAAGGAAAAGGACAGTTGGAGAAAGAGTAAATGACAGGGACCAAAAATAGTGGCAAAAGGAGAAACGGTGGGAAGGACAGAACCCGAAGGGGGGTCACGCGCGGGCGAGATAGAAGCGGAGCGAGAGAGAGCCGGAGTCTTAAAAAAAACTGTATAAGGTTTGTCAGAGGAACAAAGGAGATAGGATATCCCTAATCCCTGCAATATTAATGTCTAAAATGTCATTAATAAGCTCAGGATTTTGAGCCTGAGACCACACTAGGATGAAGGTACCTGCCAGGGCTTGTCTGACAGGGCCTTGGCTAATGAATGAATATAAAGCTACTCCAATCAATCACACAGGATTTATCTTCGCCCCGAGTATAGGTGAGGTCTGGTATGGGGTGACCACGACTGTCAAGCACGCTGAAGCAGCAGCCAAGAAACTGTCGTGGCATTACAATGAGGCTTGTATTAATGGGCGCTTGTGCTTTTCTGCCATGTGGGGGAGCAAGCGTAAATGTGCGAGTGTGTGTGGGCCGCGATTTCTGGCCATATTTTAATTTTAGTAAATGAAATGACATCGCTGGGTCATTAACTCCAGGTTTGGTCGCTTTACCCTGGGCAAATGAAGGCTGACAAATGTTTAGTTAGCCTCGGTTGTCCAAGTAATGTCATGTGGTGCCAGCGTGGAATCAATCTTGAAGGTTTGCTTGTAAATAGTCCGAATGATTTGTGTAAATTGGTGGTTTTATGTGAAAATTAGATTTACAGGAAATTATATAGGTAGACTGGGACTAGATGTCACAGTGGTTTTGTATGTTAGTTTCAAACTCCAAGTTTGAGTTTGAAAAATTAGGATAATTTTTGTCCTCCAAACTGGAATTCCAGTGATGTATTGTGTACTTTTTCAGTAAACAAAGGAAATACTTTACATAATCACATTAGTATACATTTAGGGGTATTTTTTTCATCCAGGCTGCATTTATTAAAAAAAAAGTAATGTTGTGAAATATGATATACAATTGATAAAAAACTATTTTCCATTTGAATATATATTAAAAAGTAGCCTTTTTTTCATACCCAAGTCCTCAATGTTTCATGATCATCCATAAATCCTAATAATATGCTAATTTGGTGCAAGAAACACTCTTATTATTACCAATGTTGAAAACAGTTGTGCTGCTTAAACATTTTTTGGAAACTTTTTTTCCCCTTTTAAATGCAAAGTACTTTATATACAAATACAACATAGAAATATTTTGTAACATTAATACACATCTTTATTGCCACTTTTAATCAAATTACTCCATCCTTGTTGAATAAAAACATCTATTTATTAAAAAAAAAAATACCTGACCCCAAATAATAATTTAAAATTAAATAAAAATTATAATATTTGTTAGCCAAAACAATGGTATTTTTTACTGCTATAATTTTACTGTTTTGGGAAATCCTTTTTATGCAACCAAATTAGTTTGATTCCCAGTGAAATGCTTCTATAGTAAATGGTCTTGGACACACTAAATCTGACAGCTGCACCCAAAATAGCAATATATAGGCTATATGTCATTCCTAAAAAGACTACCATTCCCTGTTCTTTAGGCTACAATACATGTCTGTGACAACAGCACAGTAACTAATTACTAGGCTAACAGCTAGTTTGGACAGCCTGTGAGAGCTCAGCATGCAAAGTAGCTTTTGCTTGTCCAGCAGAAAGGTTACAACGTCGATGTCACCGAGGTCCAACTAATTACATGTATATTTTCACGTACCAAAGTCATCGCCGGAAATTTCTTCTCTCTGCTTCTCACTGTAATCTCAGCATGTGGTATTGTCCTCTCAGATGACATGTGTTGCAAGCTGTAATATAAACACTCATTAGAGTTAGCCGGGGACAAGGAAACAAAGAGGTGCCCTTGTATCTAGTTTAGCGGCAGGCTATATTTTGATGCACTAACCCCAATCATGGGTTTGTGGCAAGTTGAGATTAAATGCACAACATTTAATGCTCAAACATATGTTTTTTTAACATAATTGTCGTAAAATTAATAAAAACAGGTTTAATTATGGTCTGTGGCTTTAAAATAACCCATTAGCCTTGTCTAAAATGGCACCTTTGCTGTTGCCATCCAAGAATTAAGCCTAAATTGGGGTCAATTTGAGTCTGTTAGTCATTCCACTTGAAGGTGCATCATAACATTCACACCACAGGTGTGATCTGCCGAATTAGAGTTCCCTGCACCAGCGTGTACACGGTGCCAAATGACTTGTTCAAACAGACTACTTCACCTCATCAAAGCACTGCCTTCATATCCACTGGGCAGGCATGTCCAAATAAGCTGTGAAAATATTTATAGCCTCTCACTGACTATCCTCTCATTAGCGAGCACTTTTCTCCTTGCGCTGCCAGTTGCCAAAAAAGCGGAGAGTGAAATGTATTTTGAATATTCAAAAGGAGATAATCAGCTTGTGTGCCAGCAGTGTGCGGCTCTGTTAGGCATGTGCATGGCATGGCGGCTGAGGGTGTATGTCTCTCACCGGTTTCCATCAGCGCTACCTGAGATGTTTTTCTTTTATCCGAAAGTGGGCCGTATGGTTTGGCGAGACTAATCAGGCTGATGTGTGTGAAGCGATGGCATGTTTTTAATACATCCACATATGTCATATGTTGTACAGTGTATTTGATCTTTGAATATGCACATATGTTGAATTTTGTTGTAAGACATCTTATAAATACATGTTGCATTCAGTATATATTGAGCTATATTGAATGTACCTTAGACACACACACACACACACACACACACACATTATATATATTTTTATTTTATTTTATTTTTATAAAGAAATTAATACCTTTCTTTAAAAGAGATGCATTAAATTGATAAAACCTGACAGTAGAGACATTTAGATTGTTATGAACACAAAAATCTATTTCAAATAAATGCTGTTCAAAGAATTCTGGAAAAATGTATCAGTTTCCATAAAAATATTAAGCAGCACAACTGTTTTCAATATTGATATTAATAATAAGTTATAAATCAGTAGAATGATTTCTGAAGGATCATGTGACACCAGAAATTTGATTAATGACTATTGAAAATTTAGCTTTGACTTTTCAAGAATAAATTACATTTTAAAATATATATTTAAATAGAAAAAAATATTTTAAATTGTCATATTATTCCTGTACTGTGTTTTTTATTTATAAAATGTGTTCATTTTAAATATTCTAAGAGACTTTAAAAAATAATAATAAAATAAAATAAAAAAATCTTTCTGATCCCAAACTTTTGAGCAGTAGTGTATATAACTTTAATTACTTAAATTAAAAATTGCTTCATTTTTTCATAATTAAGTAGCAAATGCCTATATGTCAATATATTAAATGAGACCTGTCAGGAATGGGTATGCATCAATACATTCTTTACATTCACTATGTCACTGTCAGAGTTAATATCTAAACTTGCAAGAGTACACTCAATGACTTTTGTTGCCGATATGCCCTCGCTGTCAAATAGACAAACCAAAAAAAGATTGGAGAGTGAAGAGTGGATTGTGCTGATGGTTAGTAGTGACCAGACCAAAGTCAACTCATAGGCAGAGGGCTATTTGTTTAGCACCATTTAGTTTCAGGTTATATTTTAGAGGGGTTGTGGCTGCTTGTGTACCAGGTGGTGGACGCTCAGCATCGCTGGGGGATGAAGCTCTGGAGGAAGACATTGACAGTGGACATTGATAGACACAGATAAGGGCTCGGAGGGACAGAGCTTTACCGAACACCGGACCCTGACCTTCCCTTTCCAACAACAAAACGAATGCTGTTTCCAGTGGGATTCAATCAAATGTGTGTCCTGACAATGCTGACGCCATGGGGTTTGTACCAGCAATGCAGACATGCTCAAAGTGTTGCAGGAGTCACGGCCTTGTCTGACAGATTATCTGATCTTATGTTGTGCCATGGAAAATTGCCTTAGCACTGGCCATTTTCTAATAAAAGGAAATGCACAAAACAGGTTCATGTATACTGAGCCATGATTAAAGTATAGAAATCAGGCAAAATTTTCTATTTTTTCTTGATGTTTGTAAAACACTGATATAAAATGTCATGAATTTATATATATATATTATAAATAAATTATAATATGTTTATAATATTATAATATATTATAAATATATTATAAATTAAAAAAAGCAACATGTCTAATTTCCATTTAGTTTAACTTCATATACTAAGATAACTAAAACTAAAATAAAAACCTTTATTTTTTGTAACTTATAACATTTACAAAAATCTAATAAAAAAAAAAAAACAAATTTAAATAAAACTATAATATATAAGTAATATTTAGTGTGTTTGTGCGTGCGTGTGTGTGTGTGTGTGTGTTTAATGTCTATATGCCATTATATCAAATGAGACCTGTCAGCAATTGGCATTAATTGCTTTATTGCTTTCTTCAAGAATTCCTGAGAGTACATCCAACCCCAGATTACTTACGAACAACCCATTAAATTGAGGACCATAGTTCATCTTGTGGATGAAACAGCAGGACTATCTGAAGCTATTTGAAAAACACAAAAATCAGGGAGCGAGTACCAGTTGTGGACTGGCGTTGTGCCACCAAGGCATTTGGTGTTCCCTTGAAGCACCTCTGAAATTGAGTTTGAAAATGGCATCTGGCTACCCTCAGTGTGTTCCACTTCTCCTGCTGATCTCTGGAGAGGAGGAGGCAGATCTGCTGACTCCACACTCATGGGTCGACCAACAAAGGCAGCTCTGAGACTTTGCTCCCTGGATCCTGTAGTGACGGGCTTGGCAGGCCACAGACATAATGAGCTCCAGACCAGGGAGAGTGCAGCATTATCACCCTGGAATTTAGTAGTCGGGTCGGGCGGGAGGGATTGAGCCCAGTCTGACCCAGCTCGGCTGTGGGAGGCCTGGGCATGTCACGCACTACCAGCTCAGAGTTTCTGGAACTTTCTTCACACAAGCCCAGAATCTTCCCTGCTGTCATGTATGGAGGTCACATCCCAAGAGAACACTTTCACATTTGCTTGAGTGCGAGAAAGAAAATGCCACACTGCATGATTTGATTATTTATTATCTTGAGAAAATTGCTAACGATCGCTTCTGAACATGCACCGCAATTAAGGATTTCTGCCTGGACTGAAATCAGAGAGATGTTTATTGTTGAGAGTGCCGTGTGGAATGCCTTACGAGCAGGAATCAAGAACCTGGTCATTACGCATTCTGCTGGTGGTTTGGTGTATGTGTCATAGGTCTCATGTTGGGAAATAAACTAATAATGTATTTGCATCTGTTAGTATTCGAAGAAGAAAGTCTACTACTTTGTCTGTTTTTACTACATTAGTGTCAAATACGCCTATGTAATCTTTACCACCAAAATATCTCACAATGTCTGCCTCTCACGCTCTGTGTTATATTTTGAAAAGGCAAGCTAGTTAAAAAAAGTCACCATTATTTCTGTAGAATTTTATACAAGACAGATTGTTTCGAATTAGCTTCATAAACAGGAAAAATTGCAGAATCAATTATGGAAACTCAACTATGGAGACTATTCAGATTCTAAATCAGTTCTGAAAAGCAATAGTGTCATTATTTAGCTCAAGCCAGTTCAGTGTTGGTTCGGTTTAGATGAATAAGTGTGAAGTTCAGTGAATTTGAAGCAAATTAATTCAGTTATAAGCAGTTTTACAAAAGGCAGCAATGCTGTTATTCAGCTTCAGAGTCAGTTTATTGTTTATTCAATCAGTTCAGTGCCAGTGATGATGCTGTAAGATGCAATCCAGCTGTAAAGCAGCACTATAGAAGACCATAGTGCCATCATCTAGCTTAATGAAGTTCAAGTTTTGTTCTCATCCAATGGTGTCAGTCAGTGCGATCATACAGACTCCAACTAAGAGGTGTGGTTAGAAGTGACAGTGACAAGGAACCCAAACTTCATCAGGTGATATAAATGGAGGAGAAAAAAACAAACCCTGGGAGAAACCATATTCAGTTGGGGGACCATATTGATCACAAGTTTGGTATGGAGTACAGCAAGGCTCAGTACTAAGACCGCTAATTACAAACATAAAACTACAAACTAAAATTGTCTGTAAAAGGCAATGGAATCCAACAAGACCTCCTCCTGGGGACCTTCTGAAAGTGGAACATAAAATCTTGCTAACAATACAGAATATTATTATTAAATAGTAATTAGCTTAATTTAAGAACAACAGAAGTCAATGGGTAGTCCCCATTTACAAAGCGAGGTAAACAAAGATATGGCAGCGATACACTTCCTGTATGTTTCTTGTCATGCTTGAGGCTTTTTCACTTAATCAGGAATCAGTTAAAAAGTGAATGGATCAATTAAACAATTTATATGGCTAATCTTTGGCAGTCCCAACATTTTGATGTAGCCAACAAAGTGATTGCAAACATTGTTAATGCATCCAAAAATAAACTAAAGAGGGTTGTTCTGCCGCTCCTCCCGAATGATTTAGAATAATTTTAGTCTAATTCTGGAAATGGAAACAAGTCTCTTCTCCAGCTAGCGCTGGCAGTCTGCATGAAAGCACTCCACCACCAACTTTCTTCCAATATTTCCTCATTTGAATCAGCTAAATGGCTATTAGCTGTGCCCCATGCCAATGTTCTCACCATAATCACAATGAAGGTGGTAGCTTGGATGAGTTCATTGTGACAGCTGTGTGTACAAGTGTTTGTGTGTATGTACACATACATGGAATATGTGTTCAGGGCTTGAAAACAAAAAAAAATCCAACCGGTTCACTCTGAGCCGAATCGATATTTTAACATTTCTGTTCCTGCGTTCCTCTGTATTATTATCATTGTGAAACCGGTTTGCCTAGAAAAAATAACGGTTAATAACGTTATTTTTAAAACTTTTTCTTTGCCTATAATAATAATAATAGCCTAATTATAATAATAAAGCACAGCATATATATATATATATATATATGATAAACACAGTTATTAGTTTCCTTCTCTCCACAGCAAATCCTCTAAAGTTAAGGCTATGCGTGTAGGCTGTAAAAACATCAATCCAAAAACAAATTAATTTAAGGTGAAACTGATACCTACCTCGATTGATATGAATCCAAATGTTTCCATATTCGCAACGCATCTGGATGCTAAAATATTATTTAATATGTAATAGGCTTTGTACTTCACTTGCATCTACATCATCCTTCACATCGGCTATATCAGCACAGTGAGGCGGTGATCATGCTGAACGCAACTGATTGTACAACATAGCAGTGCAACTTTTTATGTTTCTTTAACAGTATTTTATTTTAATATTGAACAGGCTACGCTGGTTGTTTATACAGATAGAAGCAAAACATCATTCAAAACGGTCAAGATTTGCAAAATAAATAAAACTGTAAAGCTTTTGCAAAATAAAGAAAACTATTTTCTGCTGTCTCGTTTTCCTTTCCGTGAACTTTGGATCGCGTCACAATAAACTGAATCTCAGCACATTTTTATTTTTCTTTCATTTTGTTAATCTGTCAGTGATTTAAGTGTAGGTCAATATAGGCTATTTATTTTTATGTAAGCCTATAGTTTTATTCTGTTTTCTGTTTTATTCGCGTTGGATGCGTCAGGATCACATTTGCATATCTAAATTCCTGATTGGTTGACAGCAAATTTCAAACAATTAAATGGAACGATAAAATAATGTTATTAACTGGTTAATGACCATTTCAAATTTTTGATTCTTTTTCGAATTTTTAAATTTAATTTAATTTCTGTTTCTGTTCCTGTCAAAATGTAATTTGTTTCCATTTCTTGAACCGGTTCAGAGCCCTGTATGTGTTTGATGTGCAGTGCTGATGGAACTGGTTGAGTACATGGCATTAAATGCAAAAAACACCTTCAGTGAGAGACCAGATGCTAGGAGCTGTGTCCCCCTCAGGGGCCATGCCCACAGCTTCCATAACTCCGGGCGGGCATGAAGAATGGCACCCCCCGCCTGAGAGAGGAGGTCCCACCTGATCGGAATCTCCAGCGGAGAGCCGTCGAGGAGGGACACCAAGTCCGAGAACCATACTCGGGCCGGCCAGAATGGGGCTACTAGCAACAGACGGACCCCATCCCGGCGTACCCTTTCCAGAACGCCCGGGAGCAGAGCGATCGGGGGAAAAGCGTACAGACGAAGCCTCGGCCACGTCTGCACCATGGCATCCAGCCCCAGTGGAGCTGGATGCGTGAGGGAGAACCAGAGCGGACAGTGT
>NW_015505233.1:2204425-2223860 GCF_001515645.1 Sinocyclocheilus grahami | reverse complement strand
CCCGTGAGAGAGGCATCCGTCGTTAGCATTACGCGACGACAAGGAGCCCCTAACGTCGAGCCTTGAACCAGGAACTAACGTTTCTTCCACATGTCTAAGGCACGTAAGCATCGTCGCGTGACCTTGATCATGCGAAGGGGAAAATCCTTTGGTTCTGAGCCACCACTGCAAGGGTCTCATAAATGTTATCCTTTCCTCCCCAGGTGGGCTGCCCTCAGGGACCTGAAAATGGTAGGAACATTTAGCCGAGGTCCTCTTAGACAAAATGGTCCGCAGATCCGTTTTCGGTCTAGAAGACCCCGACTGAGAGCATCGCCCCGACCCCCGATCTTTCTGTGGAGGGGTGCGGGTTGCAACGCTCTGTTTTTGAGACTTGCAATATGAGGAGCTTGATGGCTTGGGCTGCCTGGTATGCTTGTAACACCGCCATGGTGTGCAAACATGCGCCAGCCTGACCTACCGCCTATAAGCTTTCCAAACCAGACTCGATGTAAGCCTAACGGGTCTGGTGGGAAGCTTCGGGGCCTTCAGGGACGATGCTGAGGATGGGGAGAGATAGCTCGCAAGCGTCTGCTCCCGCAGCATGGAGATCGGGAAAAACGGAAGGCCCCCGTCTTGAAGGCTGTGATCTGGATTCAGAAAATGCTTGTCTAATTATTTTTAGGACGAGCGTCCTGTTTCTAGGCTGGCCAAACGATATTTTATGTTGGCGAATGCACGAAACACACTCCAAAATCACGAATCACACCTCATACGCGAGGAACTGTGGTGGCAAGTCCACAGTTTCCTCTGTCTCGACACTCATCACATCCACCTCCTCGGAGGAAGATAGATGAAGTGTCTGGCTCTCTCCCCTTTTTAAATTTTTTTCCTTTTTTTTCTGGGGGGGAAGAAACCGCAGCGCGGGCTTCCGAACACTGAGAGAGAGCCGAGGATCTAGCGGGGGAGGACCGAGAAAAGGACGAGACCGTCTCGGATCCCTCCACTAAGTCCACCCACGATCCCCATGACAACAGTCTGCCCTGTGCCTCGGCAACAGCGGGACCGCTGCCATATATGCTTGTGCGGACAGACAACAGAGCGCTACTGAAGAGCAGACGCTGGTTTGCGCTCTGCTGGATGCGCTTTTATACTTTCTGGTGCTTCCGTCACCCCGCTCGTGACGTCTCGCTGCTCCATTGGACTGATTTGACACATGCTTCAGAACGCGGTCACGCAAGGGCGATCCCAAAGCGAATCTCGACGCAGCTCAAGTTCCTGAAGGGGAACTAAATATTTCACTATTAAAAAAAAATAAAGACTAAAATGCTCCACACAGTCTCAAATGACTGTCTAGCAATTCTCATTTTAGTTTTAGATTTTTCAAGATTTTATCAATTTCAATTCAAGAGAACTGCGTATACAGCTGGCAGATCACTGCAATAAAGAAGTCTCGGGGAAGTGAATTACACCCTTCTGTATCCATTAGCCTTTTTCTCAGAAATAATCAGCCACCTCAGAGATTACAATCAAAGTAAGGTAGGTAAACTCATAATGTCCACAGCTAAGATGATTATCAGTCAGCACAGATAAGACACCTCCAGGAGATTTTAAGCGTGAATATTTGATGCCATCCGATTAGCCTGGGCCATAGCAATGTTTAAAGGTTTAAATGTGACCCCATGATCATGAGCCAAAATATGCATACAGAATCTTTATCAAAAGAGCTTGACGTCAGGGCTTTTAACAGTATGAATTAAAACATTGCAGGCACATGCGGATTTGTCAAGTGGATTTGTCTGTTTTATTGTTTCTTATGGGAGCTATTTTCACACTGTATACAAGCTACAAGTTGATCATGGTTTAAAGTAGCAAAATTTTACAATTCAGCACTTTTTCAGGCTATATAAGAGACAGAGAGACTGTTTAGGTTTATGTGTTTTGATTATTTTTTGCCCAGACATTAAAATGAGTGGTATAGCAATTGCTACTGTAGAAAATTGAACTCCTTGAATTGTGTTGTTATTGTTAACTAAAGCTAAAAATAGATTAGATAATTAGATATGTTGCTTTGGTAACTAACTGAAGTATGTTTAAATACCAAAGTTATTAAAACTAAAACTGAAAAAAAAATTAATCAAAAGCTATATATATATATATATAGGCTATATATAAAATACACACACAAACAAGATATATTTTATAAATATTTACACGTATATACACATTTATATATTTATAGTCCTATATTTTATATTATATATATAAATATATATATATATATATATATATATATAAACTACAACTAATGAAATGAAAATGAAAACTGAAAATATAAAAATTACAATGACAACTAAAAGTAAGTGAACTCAAAAATACTAAATACTATGCTTGAACATGCTTTTGCTACGTTTTCTCCTCCGCATACTACCTGTAAAGCATGAACCCACATCCTGTGTCAAAACCCCCGCAGAGATTGCGTTGCGTTTCATTTCTGCATGCATAATTAATTCCTGCAAAGCTGACGTTGACCCTGAAGACCCCTCTGACAACTCGTGCTCTCTCCTTTAGCACAACGCATCTTCTCACAACTTCCTGTTGTCTGACAAAAACCGAACAAGACAATCGAGCTGGAATGGGAGGTAGAATTCTCCTGCAAGTGTGGACAGCGACTCCGCAAAAGCAGAGAATAAATCGTTGGATTTGAGCAGTTTGAGGAACAGAGATCCTGTAAACAGCCAATGCTGTCTCACATCAACCAGCCCATGTGTTAGCACCTTGTTGGGTTGACTGCAGCCTGGCAGACGGGGCTTGTTTTTACAGGGATCAGCACCAAAAGATCCAGGGTGCTTATTTTAACACCTGCCCTGGAGCTCTGTCTGTGCTCAGCCCACTCCCCGTCCACCAGCGCCCCCCCCTCGAGTGGCCCTCTCTCAGCCTGGGCCCCATGCCAAAGACCTCAGAGGTCTGTTCTTGCCATGACAGGCCCACGCAAACCCTTCAGACTTCAGTCTCACAGAGAGCCGCAATCATCTGATCCCTCAGCAAAATTAATGCCACACAACAACAACATAAATCTTCCCCTTATTAAACAGAGAAAGAAGCCATAGAGAAAGGTGTCTTTAATGACTGATCTCCTTCAACTGCACCTAATACAAAGTATCCTGTGTTGATTTACTTCCTGTTGAAACAGGAAGCCAATAGGCTAATAGGCTTATTGATAAGATCAAGGGGTCTACAGTTATCATAAACCCAGGTTAGCCTACTGGTAGATTCCATAAAATTTTTATTTTTTTTGGTTTTTCAAAATGACCAATGTTTTCTGATGAAATGTAAGTGTTACTGATTACCCAGCATGCTTTGTGGCATTATGACCAGGTTTGGGTCTAAGTACTCACAGAGACTGATGAGTTATGTGAAATGAGTTTGCAGGTACAGTATGTTCTTTGTTAGTTCAAGTTACTTGCCATGCTTGTTTAGTGTTGTCTAATTGTGCCAATAATAATTTTATTTTTGTATATATGAAACAAAATGTTTAATAAGAGTCATTTGTTCATGAATTAGACTGCATTGGTCATGCTTTATATACTTGATTCACAAAAATAAGTTTTATTTTCACAAATTGGTCTACACTGGTTGAGATGTACAGTATGATTTTGATTCTCTAAAAGAAGTGGAACATACAAATAATTTGTTCATGAATTGGACTACATGGTCATGCTTTATGTATTTGATTTACTAAAAAGAACTGTCTCAAAAGCAATATCTGTTTACAAATTGGACCATACTGGCTGTTATAAACTACAACTAATGAAATGAAAATGAAAACTGAAAATATAAAAATTACAATGACAACTAAAAGTAAGTGAACTCAAAAATACTAAATACTATGCTTGAACATGCTTTTGCTACGTTTTCTCCTCCGCATACTACCTGTAAAGCATGAACCCACATCCTGTGTCAAAACCCCCGCAGAGATTGCGTTGCGTTTCATTTCTGCATGCATAATTAATTCCTGCAAAGCTGACGTTGACCCTGAAGACCCCTCTGACAACTCGTGCTCTCTCCTTTAGCACAACGCATCTTCTCACAACTTCCTGTTGTCTGACAAAAACCGAACAAGACAATCGAGCTGGAATGGGAGGTAGAATTCTCCTGCAAGTGTGGACAGCGACTCCGCAAAAGCAGAGAATAAATCGTTGGATTTGAGCAGTTTGAGGAACAGAGATCCTGTAAACAGCCAATGCTGTCTCACATCAACCAGCCCATGTGTTAGCACCTTGTTGGGTTGACTGCAGCCTGGCAGACGGGGCTTGTTTTTACAGGGATCAGCACCAAAAGATCCAGGGTGCTTATTTTAACACCTGCCCTGGAGCTCTGTCTGTGCTCAGCCCACTCCCCGTCCACCAGCGCCCCCCCCTCGAGTGGCCCTCTCTCAGCCTGGGCCCCATGCCAAAGACCTCAGAGGTCTGTTCTTGCCATGACAGGCCCACGCAAACCCTTCAGACTTCAGTCTCACAGAGAGCCGCAATCATCTGATCCCTCAGCAAAATTAATGCCACACAACAACAACATAAATCTTCCCCTTATTAAACAGAGAAAGAAGCCATAGAGAAAGGTGTCTTTAATGACTGATCTCCTTCAACTGCACCTAATACAAAGTATCCTGTGTTGATTTACTTCCTGTTGAAACAGGAAGCCAATAGGCTAATAGGCTTATTGATAAGATCAAGGGGTCTACAGTTATCATAAACCCAGGTTAGCCTACTGGTAGATTCCATAAAATTTTTATTTTTTTTGGTTTTTCAAAATGACCAATGTTTTCTGATGAAATGTAAGTGTTACTGATTACCCAGCATGCTTTGTGGCATTATGACCAGGTTTGGGTCTAAGTACTCACAGAGACTGATGAGTTATGTGAAATGAGTTTGCAGGTACAGTATGTTCTTTGTTAGTTCAAGTTACTTGCCATGCTTGTTTAGTGTTGTCTAATTGTGCCAATAATAATTTTATTTTTGTATATATGAAACAAAATGTTTAATAAGAGTCATTTGTTCATGAATTAGACTGCATTGGTCATGCTTTATATACTTGATTCACAAAAATAAGTTTTATTTTCACAAATTGGTCTACACTGGTTGAGATGTACAGTATGATTTTGATTCTCTAAAAGAAGTGGAACATACAAATAATTTGTTCATGAATTGGACTACATGGTCATGCTTTATGTATTTGATTTACTAAAAAGAACTGTCTCAAAAGCAATATCTGTTTACAAATTGGACCATACTGGCTGTTATGTATGTATTTGATTCACTAAATGAAGTGGTTCACAACAATCATTTGTTCATAAATTGGACTACACTGTTTGTGCTATATGTATTTGAATCACTAAAAAAAATTGGTTCATAAGTGCTATTTGTTTGTGAATCTACACTGGCTGCATTGTGTTTGATTCACTAAAAGACCCTTTTCATTCTACTTTTTTGAATTGGACATCTCAGGTTGTGCTATTGTTCTGATTCACTAGAAAGAAAAATAACCTGTTTATAATGGTGATTTTTGTTTGCGAATCAGACTGCATTGGTTGCACTGGTTGTGTCTGATTTAATACAAAGAACTGGTTCAAAAGAGTTATTTGTTTTTTTTTAATCAGACCTGATTTACAGTACACAACCTTTTTTATCCTATCACATTCAATGCAGACTGCAAAGTAATTATAAAAAGTACACTGTTACAAATGCATTTTCATATAGCCACTTTTTTCATTTTTTTTTGCTAAAAGTGAATTTTACAAGCATTACATAGTAAGCGGTACTCTAGAGATGGTCTATAAGCTGACACACATGGGCTAAAATCCATGAAACTCTAATTTTGATTTCATAAAGGTTTTCCCATGGGAGACCATTTAGAGTGACATTGCACCATGAAGGAATGATGAATTATGAACAGTCACAACATTTGTGTGTGTGTGTGTCTGTGTGTGGTCAGCATGCTCTTTCTCCTCTCTGGTCCAATGGTCTGATGTATCCCCTAGGCCCAGATGCTCTCAGCAGGAAGAGACTGTCCATCCTGCGAAACTGCACTGATCTGACAAACCTGGGCAGATGTGCCAAGTGCCTCCTGCTAAAAAGGGTCATGTCCCCCTGTAAGCGATGGCCACAGATGGCCCATATTTCACTGCAAGCCTTCCTCCGTTTTCTAAGGTTAGGTCTCTCTCCTGAGCGGAGTCGTATGTGACCTCTCCAGAGAGCGAGGGACTGGGGACTTCGTTCAGCCAATTGGGAGACAACTGCCACCACAGCCATGCACAGCGTCATTTTTGCCTTTTTTCCTCTCCCCTTGAAGATCAGTCTTCTGAATTATGTGAAGTGCTGACTTTAATTTGTCCTGAGGAAAATAAAACTCCAAATAAATCAGATTTTGCAACAGTGTGAAATTTAGGCCAAGAGAAAATTAATCAGTTTTTGGAGTCTGTCATCAGATACAAAATCTCAAGTGTCATGTTTTTTTTTCTTGCGTTTTATCTGTTTTATGTTCACGATGAGCACATCTTACATTCCTTTTCACTCTGTTTATCCATCCATCCATCCATTTTCAATATAAGCGCTGTTACATAAGGCCTTCAGACATGAAAAAAAATGTGTGCGGTGTATTAAAATGTGACGTTTTCTGCAAAACCGCATCAAAGTATAGGCTGAAGTGATTTAAGGGGAATTACAATTCACACTGTTCATCAATTCAAAATAGCAAACACAATATCACCCTCTGAAACACTGACCTCAAAACAAAGTTTGCTGAAGATGCATTACCAAGCCCCAATTGTAAATAAGTTTTTAATGGACATTTATTGCGCTGCTACGCTCTTCTTGAACTACACCCATTTTCCCAACGTTGATGAATTCTGATGTTTGTCTAGCTCCTCGGAAATTTTGCAAGCTAAACGTAAAGAGAATCCAGATAGTATTTTGTAAGCAAATATTTTTGAACAAATGACGCTCCACATGTCATCTGTATATTTACGATGACTCAAAGACATGGGTGTGTGGGTCTAATTAAAAATGTGAGCGGGGTTAGCAGCCTGCTGCTTTCCTCCAAGTCTCTTGTTGCCAGCTCTTGGCAGCTCTGCTGTCAGAGAGCCAGCTGTTTAGTCCTGCCCTGAATTATTGCCAGCCCGCAGTGCATTGTGGGACATCTGGTCCGAGGAATGCTTTTGTCATCTTTTGTCAATACGATGCTTAAGTTCTTAAGTCAGGACATTACAAGAAAGTGCTTCCATTTTATGAGAGATTTCTAATTATGGAGATCATGGAATGCACGCTGCTTCATAATTTCTGAACGCTTTTGAGCAATATACACTGATTATGACAGCTAACAAACTTTAGTTTTTTTCAAAATGTTATAGTATCCAGAAATGTATGTAAATGGCGTGTGGGTGTTGATGTCCTTTCAAGTCAAAGAAAATAAGAAGATCAAGAGAAAGACAACTTCATTATATTTAAATAAAGGAAATTAAACATTACTTTCCCTCAGTGAGAAACAGCTGTATATACAACGGTTTTCAACAGCAGTATGGTTGGTCACCAGTATTGGATGCCGTCCAGGCTTCTTCACTAGCTTAACCAGCAAGATTTCCAGGTCAACCAGAAGAAGCCATGATGGTTAACCAAATTCATTAGCTAGCTACAGTTTGTTGGCAAACACAATTGGTAACATGTCATAGTAATGTCCCATTAGTTAATACAATAACTAATATTAACTAACAATGACCAATACCTTTTTCAGTATTTATGATTAATTTATTTACAAATTGTTACAATAATCTGTTAATGCTCATTAATAAAAATACAAATGCTCATTGTTATTTCATGTTAACTTAATATCAACAGTTAGAAATTTAGATTTCAATAATATATTAGTAAACACTGAAATTTGCTAAATTTAAATGGATAGTTCACCCAAAAATGAAAATTATGTCATTAATTACTCACCCTCATGTCGTTCTAAACCTGTAAGACCTTCTTTCATCTTCGGAACACAAATTACAATATTTTTGATGAAATCCAAGAGCTCTCTGACCATCCATAGACAGCAAGGGTACTACCACAGTCAAGGCACAGAAACGTAGTAAGTACATTGTTAAAACAGTCCATGTGACATCAATGGATCAACAGTTATTTTATGATGCTATGAGTATACTTTTTGTGCACAAAAAAAAAAAAAGAAGACTTTATTCAACAATTCTTTTCCTGTGAGTTACTGTCTTCAGTAGGGCGACGCAAAGGTGAAGAATTGTCATTATTTTTGTTTTCTTTGCACACAAAATGTATTCTCATAGCTTCGTAAAATTACAGTTGATCCACTGATGTCACATGGACTATTTTAACGATGTCCTTACTACATTTCTGTGCCTTGAACATGGTAGTACCCTTGCTGTTTATGGAGGGTCAGAGAGCTCTCGGATTTCTTCAAAAATACCTTTATTTGTGTTCTGAAGATGAACGAAGGTCTTACGGGTTTGGAACGACATGAGGGTGAGTAATTAATGACAGAATGTTCATTTTTGGGTGAACTATCCCTTTAACTAAGATAAATGTTTTAGAAGTCTTGTTAGTTCATGTTAACTAATGTATTTTACTAATGTTAACAAAAGTATTATTGATTTGTAAAGTGCTACCACAAAAGCCAATCTCATGAGAAATGTAAATAATATTGTGCAACTGTAACAAATTGTACAAGTTGTGTTATTAAAAGAAAAACACACCCAAACCTAAACTTAATCATAAAAGTCTAAATCTTTACCCAAACCTTAAAACTAACCATAAAGTAAAACCCTTTACCCAAACCATAAAACTAACTATAAAGTATACTCCTTTACCTAGACCCTAAACTTACTTATAATTGTAGCAGGTAAAAACAATAAATGGCATCAGAATTCTGTAGTTGGGTAAAAACCATGGCTATTCTGGTATATAGTCTATACCAAGGACTAAATTCATACTTGACAGGTCTGTTCACAAAGAAAATTTTAATAGTCCAAAAAAAAAAGACTGAATGAAGGTTTTCAGCCATCATTTAGCTGTTAAAGTGTCATCCAGTTCACAACAGTCAAATCAAAACAGCACTGCCTCTTGGTGACCTTTCACAATTCTTTGCACTAACCTTCCCTGATCTGCAGTGCATTACTGTCCTGTGATCAGTGAAGAGCTCCTGCAAGTGAAGAGCATCTTCTAGAGTACAGACAGGCCCCTGATGTCTTCAACCCCTCCTTGTGTTTATAATTCATTATTATCATGAAGTAAGTAGTTGGGTAAAAACCATGGCTATTCTGGTATATAGTCTATACCAAGGACTAAATTCATACTTGACAGGTCTGTTCAAAAAGAAAATTTTAATAGTCCAAAAAAAAAAAAGACTGAATGAAGGTTTTCAGCCATCATTTAGCTGTTAAAGTGTCATCCAGTTCACAACAGTCAAATCAAAACAGCACTGCCTCTTGGTGACCTTTCACAATTCTTTGCACTAACCTTCCCTGATCTGCAGTGCATTACTGTCCTGTGATCAGTGAAGAGCTCCTGCAAGTGAAGAGCATCTTCTAGAGTACAGACAGGCCCCTGATGTCTTCAACCCCTCCTTGTGTTTATAATTCATTATTATCATGAAGTATATAGCCCCGTTCACTCTTCACAGGCAACTTCAAACGCTCCCGCTCCTCTGTTACCCTTTCCAAGAGCCGATACATAGCGCCATTGTACATCACATCCGGACTTCAAATATTCTTTGAGTCTCAATTTTGCCGACAAAAAGGAGGAACTGATGGCACAAAACAACAGCAACAAAAATATCCCCTCACTCTTTTTATCTTGCGTTTCTTCAAGGAACTCGCGTGTGTGTTCTCTTTGTTTTGCTCTAGAGACGTGCTTCTTTTTTTTTTGCTGTTGTTGTTGTCTTCTGTGAAGCTCGTGGGCCAAAAGCTCATAATCATTTCAAAAGGACCTTTAAATATATAATAGGCATGCTACATCTCAGCAAACAAAGTGTCACTCTGAGGAGGTAAACATTCGAGCTGACTCTCGCAAACGTCTGTTTCGTGACCTCTACTTTCACGTATCACCTTTGCAACAACATACACATGTTACCATCCAGGAATACCAAAAAAAAAATAAAAAATGCTACAGTCATACAAGTCATCTTTACAATTATAGGAAATCTTTCCCCTTGCTGTGCTCATACGCCAAAACACTTTAACTGCAAATGCAGGTTTTTTTTTTTGATAATCTCCCACTATGAATGGCAATTTAGATAGTATCATTATCACTGCTCAGTAATGAGTTTTGGTTCAAATGTTGTTTCACATTCCAATATCAACAATATTGAGAACATTATTATAAGTTGCAGGTTTAATATCAGTAATTTTGATGTGGGGTAGTCAAAGATGACAATTATCATGTGACTATTAATTTGCGCAATAAAAAAACCCAAAAACAAATCATTGGCGTAACTAAATGAACGACCATCAAAACTGTCAAAATGCATTTCAGAGGTGGTTGCTCCCACATAAACGATATGTTTAGTGCAGACCGAGTTATTATCTTGCTGACTGGTGCATGTAAACACTGTCTGAGAGCCGAAAAAGACGCTGTTTGGGGAAAATTGAGAAACTCACCCTTGGCACAGTCGTATTCCATAAATCTTTTAGCATGTGCCTGTTGGCTAAAATACTTGGCCTCAGAACAGAACTTAACCTCACGATCAAGAGATGTAGAATGGGAAAGAGAGAGAGAGAGGCTGATAGACATGACACTTCTCACCGAGTCAGGACCTAGGCCAATGACGTCGCAAACCGCTTAAATTTGGACTTTCCCACAGGCCCGAAAAACTGCTCGCTGCGAACGTTGACAGCAATTTGAAAATCATCTACCAGAACACCAGAGAAAAAACAAATCTTTATTATGATTAATCCTCAAACCGCCGTGGTCTGAAAAAGCAGCATCAAAGCTGAGCGCTTGTGAATTTTTTTTTTTCATACAGATGAAGCGGGATTGTTTCTAGAGCTGAGGCCCAGTGCATGGCTGTTGTGATGAAGACTGCCAGTGGCTTCTTGTGGCTGTGTGTTTGTGGGGCCGCTAGAATGAGAGTGGAACCTCTGTATGGCGTTTCACTGCTGTAATCCAGATGTTTCTTATGACACTCCATGAGCTGCAGATTAGTATGAGCTTTATAGGGAAAAGATTGCATCTTGCGACTTGGAAAATTACTCTTTTTGACCACTTATAACAGGTCAAAGATGTGGATTTTTCAAAGAACTGTGCTAATTGAATACTGAAAAAATGTGAGATATAAAAAGAATCAAAAAGGTGTATATTCATGTCAGTATGCACAGATTATTTAAAGACTTGGACCTTGAACTTGATGTTTCCTCTTTCTTTTTTTTCTCTCTTACTCGTATCACGAAAGCGGTAGGCTATAGTTTAGAATATTTGGACTTTTTAAGCATCACAAATTCCATGTTTCCACTGTGAAACGTATTAGATAAGTTTCATTAGATGTCTACTTTTTAAATTTTCCTAGCATGAAAAGTACATCCAATATCTTTCCCCACTTTATATATTAAAAAATTATCTTACTACAATTAATTAAATGTCATCAGTATTTTAATTTTAATTTTATTTATTTATCTAATAATATTAATATTATATCATTCACATATTATATCATTCATAATTAAATATTATACTAATTAATTAGTATGGTTTGGTTAATAATGAAAACCCTAATTAATAATAATTGTAAATTATTTACTTTAAAAATGAACCATTCAGTTTCTTCTTTGTCTTTAAAAAAATTAATGTTTTATTATTATTATTATTATTATTATATTGCAAAAAAAATGAAAACCTAATTAAAAGAATAAAAAATAAATCAGGTCATATAATGTATGACCTCCTCAAGGTTGATCAATATTTTGCCTTTCACTTTTCAGGCCCTATTTTGTAACCTATTCATGAAAAGTGCTTTTTCACTACCTTTTTTTGTGTGTGAGTGTGTTTGCGGCACACAATCGTACACGGCTCCTTCTGACACTGCTGCGAACAGCTCCTGCTCGACTTCAGAGAGATTTCACAGCGAGGTTTTAATTATGTAGTGACTTAACTTGGCTCAAAGTTTCAGGATCCTTATTGAACAACATAAATCAGGAGCAATGACAGCTCTGTTCTCCACACCCCACAAACACGCCGTGTCCACGGACCTCCCAGAGTTTGAGCACCATCCCCTCCAGGACCGACTCTCACACAAACCACACCACTCAGGTGCAATCTTCCATACAATGAATGCTGATCGAAACTTTGTTTGGACGTGCCAGAAAGAGTGCATGTTTGTATATGCATCTAAAAGTTCATTTAAGAATGCCCTTTATGATGCAGATGGTCTTAGTGTGCCCATATCTTATGACGAATATCATACAATGTGTGACCACGCTGCATAACTAAAGGCAAATTGTGTAGGTATGTTATTAGTGTCCTATTAGCACCAGGTTTTAACAAGACTATGTTTCTCAGAACTCTCTAAAATGCCCAAGTCTCATTTTCTCCTTTAAGCAGATCCCCTTTAGCACACTTATGAACTTTCACACTGGCTTAGTTTCAAAATTAAACACCTGTATTTGTTACCTACTGCCGAAGAGAGGTGTTTTTCAAAGGTGACAGCATTAACGACTGCGATAATCACGGCTCGTCCGCTATCCGCCCGTCTCTCTGCAGGCTAGCATCCTGTTTTCCAGGCCAACATTCTCGACTTCAGCTGTTCTGCAGCCGCCTGCGTTCAGAGCCATGTGAACGCACCCCCACTGCACTGCACACGCAACGACACGGTTCTTTAGAGTGAGAAAATGATCAGATTTATCCTGCGTCTCCATGGGAACTTTTTAAATGCAGTCAATTAAATAAATGAAATAAAGGGTCAGAGGGAAAAATGGAAGTGCAGCACAAAATGACAACTGTGTATTGAGTGTACATTGAGTGTACTGAGTGTATTAAACAAGGATGTGGTGAAAATATCCTAAATATCTGAAGGCCAGATCATATCTGTTAGAAAAACTAAAAGTCTGAAAGTGTAAGAAAAAAAAAAAACGCTTTAACTGCTATTTTCCAGGTGTGGGTGTACCCAGATTGGATTTGGCTGTAATTTGCGGTAAAACACAAATATGTGTTGTTGTTTGTTTGTTTACTATGGCACTATTTCCCACTTTTTTGTGGAAGGAAAGATGAGGCAGATAAGGAAGCAGAGGATTAGCTCATGTTATGTGATGAGTGAATTAGTCCGTCTGTGAAGCGCTTGCCACTGCCGCACCTGCTCTGCGTGATTTTGTGATGCATTTGGAGTCTGACTGACTCGAACTGCCATAAAAGGGACACGTTTGGAAGATGAGCTACGTTAGTGAGATTTAATGACAGCCACGGTGCAGCAATGCTTAAAATAACATGATGGTAAAATTTATGAACGTGTCATCATCCTCTTGTGGCTGCATGGAGAAAAGAAGGAATGTTTTCTCAATCTGAATACATTCTCTTTTGTTCAGTACCAGAAATACATATTTATTTATATAAAAGTATTGAGAGAATGATTTGGGTCAGATCTGGCCCTTCAACCCAGGAAAAGCACCATTATTCAGCATGTATATTAACCACTGTGCCACGGCTCCAATATTCTGCTGTCAATATTAATTGACCACATTAACAGGTTTGTGATTTTTGAAAAATCCAATCAAAACTACCAAAAATTTAAATACGCCACTCCAAAAGCATAATATACATATATTGTTTAGGGTTCAGATTGCGCTAAATGTGGAGAATAATGCACGGCAATCGGCTCTTTTTTTTTTAAAGTGCAGTTTATCGGTTTTTGCAAATTAACTCTTTATATATATCCAATTTCAAACTCTCAAACTTTGAAGAAAAAAAAATCTGTGGCAACACTTTAAAAGTAGTTCGACTTAGCAACTCTGGCTATTTATGAAAAATTATCAAATATCTTGATGTCTGATAATTGTGCATAAATTAGCAGCTCTACAGACCAAAAAAATGACTTCATCAAAGCAGCACAGTGAGAAATTGTTCAATGCACACAAATGCACTAATGACGTGTCTACCTCCTAATCAAGTTCAAGCACTGATTCATTCACAGGTATAATTTCAATAAAAGTTGCAAACACTTTTTTTTTTATCAGGTGTCCTGTGCTGTTAGTGTAAGCACTACTGACTGGAGGTTGGCCTGTTCTCTGAGTTCCTCCCACTCCGGCATTAATCTGATCCTGGTAGAGGAATGTGGGACTTGGCAAGCTCTCGGCCATAAATAAAGAGAGGGTCTACACAAAAGAATGTGTTAATTACTAATTATACAGCGAAAGGCACAGACCAAGCAAATGAGTGCTGGAAGGCGAATGGAGATGTCTGCTCCCAACTGCAGCGTTAGGTCCACTTATGTAAAACAGAAATCAAACACCGCAATCATTCAAACAGTTAAGAACGCGTGTACTAATTGCCACGAAAAAAAGTATCCGTCACATGAACGAGAGAAAAAGCCCAGTCTCTGGAATCGTGACCCTATCCCAACATGCCGTTTGAAAGACCCTGAACTTACACATTTAATCACCTCATTCGGTCTCATTAGATATTGTAGCTCGTCTTCATTTGGGTTCAGTACTCTTCCTCACCTTCTGTAAAAAAAATAAATAAAAATGCCTGGATATACAGTGAGGTGGAAACCCGCAGTAAATTAGTGTCACAATTCCAGGGGACTATTTGCAGATCAGCGGAAAGTGGCAGATGGCGCTTGCATTGAAACGTATTGTGACTGTTATTCAAAAGCAGACTTTTTTCCGCTCTCTTTTTTCGCGATATTAAAAAATAATGTGTTGTTTTCTTACTGTGTGGCCTATTAATAGGGAAAGACGTGGAGGAGAATTAAACTTTAAGCAGCCCTTGACACTCTGAAACTGAAATTTAGGGTGTCTATTAAAGATCCTCTTTAAAAAAGCAGAATGAAATAATAGATTTGCGGCTGGCATCTTGCCTGCCTGCAACTTCCTGGGCTCATCATTAGAGCTGGCATCTCCAGGTCTCAGGGAAACATCCGTGGCCCTCAGAGTAACACCGTCTTCTGCATCTGTCCTGGCTGCCTGTCTCCAGAGCCTGCTCTCACTGATGTTAAAAGAAATCTTTATTGTCAGCCACATCTCCCATTCACTTTGTTCACCTGGGCTGACAATCCCGGGCTGTGTGTGTGAGAGAGAGAGTCACAGAGAGATTGTGTGTGTGTGTGTGTGAGTATACACAAGTATAGAGTCCCCGCGTGAGTGTGTGTGTGTGTGTGTATACGCAACTCTCCCTCCCTCCGGTCCCTTTCGTCTTCCAACATTGGCATCCCTGAGTTTCTAAATGCTCCCTCATTAGTTTAAATCTGTTTGAAATCTCCAAGTAAGAGAGTGGTAATGAAGTGCAAGCAGTGGCCCTCTCTTAAGCCGTGACAGGTGGGAAGATGGCTCGTGATGTTTGATTGGGGGGGAGGACGGCTGGCGGCAGTGGTGTTGGCAGGAGGGGCGGCGGATGGAGCAGGGGGGTAACGGACTTCTGGATTCCAAAGCATCTCGCGTCGGTATCACCGGCAGACTTAGCGCGTTTCGACAGCGCCACTTACAACACCTCTTCAAGTGAAGCCATACAGCACTTTGGCGCATGGGACTGACAGTTTGTTGAATTATTTAGCAAGGCCCGATCCTCTGTTTGCATTGCCGTTCATTATGCGCTCGCTGTCTTTTAATGAGGTCAATTATATGGGGCTGAGTTCCTGCACAGGAAACAGAAATGCGTCCGATTAAATGGGTGTAAGCGAAACGCTCAGGTGTGGGAGAGGGACGGAATATAAGCTGATTTCCGAGGCAGGAATCACCGATTTATGTGTCTAAAATTGGTCAGTCCGTTTGCCCCTTCAGCAGATCATTGGCTGCTGTCATCATCTACCCACCCTTACGTACCACAAAACCCCTATGGCTTTTTTCACCCTGTGGAACACAAAAGAGTTATCAAAATGTATGTACTTCCCATAATTAAAAAAATGCATGGTGATCACTGGCTATTAAGTTCCAATAAGTACATTTAAATATAAATAAAAAAATATGAATTAATAAATTAAATAATAAATTAATTAATGATTACATAAATAATATTGGTAATAAAAGATAAAGAAAAACATTCACCAATTTATGAAATAAGAATCTTAAAGCACTTAACTGGACAGTTGTGCTCCCTCAAAAAAAAAAAAAAAAAAAAAAAAAAAAAAAAAAAACGGCTACATTTTATGAATATACTTAAGTATTATATTTTCATATTTATTATTAATATGTACACATGAACTGATATTCAATTATAGTGTTAAATAATTATTAATTTATATGCACTAATATAATAATAAATAAATAACTATAATATTACTAATGTAAACATGATACATTTTTCGCCAGGAATCTGAGATGTCTTTGATTCATCAGTAGTTCACCTCAGTCTTCATATTCTCCTCATCAATACTGGAATCTTTTTGTAGCAGCTTCAAATATTTGTGCATGGGTGCATAAATGATTTCGCTTTCATTCTCTGCTTCTCTCTTTATTTCCAGACCTTCTTAAGTAATTTGACCTTTAACAGGGAGAGCAAGCTAATTTTTTGCTTCGATGGCCAAGAATCAGAACATGTCACTTAATTCAAATTGGAATGAATACAGGTATGCATGACACAACCAGTGTGGTTTTGTGTTAAAGGATGTGTAAGGAGAGAGATACTGTCTGTGATACAAAAGCTTATGGCCTAACACTTACATATGCATTGTAGGTATGCATTTTATTTGTGAGATTTTTATCTAAATATATATTTTTAGAGACATGCAGACATAATCATTGTCAAATAAAGATGCAAAAATAATTAAAACATGTATATGTACATGTATGTTTTTTAATGCAGGGTGTGTTAACCTCACCTCAGCGAGTTCTGGGAATTCTTCCCTTTAATTCCTATTTCAATCTTCTGACACACTTAGAGTAAAAATCTGTAGGACTGTTCCTCATTAATACCCCCTCCTACTAACTGTCACTGTCTGAACTGTTTTGCTTTCCTATTTCCCTTTGTTTCAGTCTCAGATTTCCTTTCATTTAGAAATATCTTTGATCAGAATGTCATCCTCACGTCAAATTCAAATGCTCTTCTCTATGCAAATAACATCATCTCACCTTTAATGAATCTGCAAAGTCTATCCTTGCAAACATTTACTATGTAACCATAGTTCCAACAGAAATACACAATATTCATATCAAAACTGAACAACTGATTTTAATTGCTTACTTTTTTTTAATTACTAAAGAAATAAAAATGATCTGATACTTAATAAAAACTAATTACATACACATAATCACTTTATATACACACACATATATATATATATATATATATATATATATATGTATATATAGTATACACAAGTTGTTAAATAAATTATAAATTAATTAAAATGAAAGAAACCTTATTGTAATGTTTATAGCAGATCCCATATTTATTTATAAAATGTAGTTTAATTTATTTCTACAGAACTTAACTGCAGGGTACTTTCACAGAAAATGTGGTAAAGACAACATTTTATTTGTTATATATAAAGATACTGCAAAAAACACAATGAGTTTTATAATAATGGATTTGAAAAATTCTGATTTGTATTATATTATAAATATTTTTTGTTTTAGTTGTCTTTTAGCGAGGAAGTGGCACAGCTAAGGGCGGCACATCCTAACCTTACCCGCTAATATGGAGGTAAAGGTAAAAAAGGAGGAAAAAAGGAAAAGGGAAAAAGCTCATTCTGCACAGCCCCTCTGCTCCGATAATGCATCACACTTCAACTCAGTCTCATCTTATGCAAAGTGACTTACAAGAGGAGGCTGGCGCCAAGAAGCATCAGCGCTCCGTCACTTGAGAGAGGGAAGCAATATTAAAAAGAGTCCCTTGACGGATGCCACAATAGCAGTGCCTTTCATTATCGCCCCACCGCCTGTGTCAAGCCACCGTGTACCGTTCATTGTGCATGCATAGTAAATGACTATTTACCTGCCAGTGCCTTTGATAAGTCAGTCCCCTCTCAGCTGGCCCTCGTGCCCCCCAGCCCTCGCCTTCCCTCCCCCTCCGCTGGACCCGGGCCGCTTGCTTTTGCATGCTCCGAGCGCCCCTCCTCTGCCCACAATCACATTATCATGAGCTTCCCCATCGCCTCCTCTGCTAGAATTTGTACGATTACATTTTCCACAGGTGCCGTTCTCTGGGGCTTATCAAAGAACTTTCTTTGATTGTTTCCTGCTTTTTTTCCCGTACCTCCCGTTTCCTCTTCTTTTATCTCTTTCCCTCTCTGAGCCATCCTCCCTCTCGCGCTTTCTCTGTTCCTCCTCGTCTCGCTCGTGTTCCTCGGCCTTCTTCTCCTGTCAGCGTCCCTGCTGGGGTTTTGTGTTGCGGTCGCTCTGTTTGTGCAGGTCCTTGTTTTCAAATGACATACCGGGATAGATATGCAATATTAAAGAGGGGCCTTATGAATTTTTGACATCTAATTAGTTGCTTCTCGGTTAGCATATCGCAGCTCACGGGGGCAGGGCCTTCCGCCAGGGTCTCTGAAGAGCCAAATAAAAAAAAAACCCGCCATCTCTTGCATGTTCTTCTCTAATGTAAGCAGTAATCGTTGCGCTAAGGTTAATTAATGGCCCTCGGTATCCAGGATTTTCACAGTGTATCTGGTTTGCGGTAACGACGTTTTACCAATTAGTGTATTTTTCCTCTTGAAATCTTAATAGCCCACTTTGAGCACTCGTATGTATCAGGGAACATACAGTTGAACAGCAATTTTGTGACATTGTAACTGTTTATAGATGACATAGACCCCTAGAGCACACAAATGCACACCATCTCTCTCACTTTCTCGCTATCGTTCGCACACATAAACAACACTGTAATATCCAGTAGATGGGCCAAATAAAACAAATAAAATTTCCTTGCTCTATACTCCACAGCAGAGGCCCCATCCAGACCAATGCAATCTAAGCCAGATTTCTCACTGTGCATATTTACAGCAGGATCAAGAAATTGGGCAGATAGTGAAAATTCTATTTTATTTATTCATTTTTTAATTTAATATAAAATTTGTAATTACGAATTATATTGTCAGAATAACAATTTAAGTCAAATAATATTTAATCAGTGACCTATAAATAGTGCAGAAATGTGAAATATTTATACTTTATTTTACATAAAACCTTTTTATTTATTTATTTATTCAAAATTCTAAATCTTTTTTTATTTATTTAAATGTTATATATATATATATATATATATATATATATATATATATATATATATATATATATATAGTGTGTTGT
>NW_015505233.1:2136331-2204391 GCF_001515645.1 Sinocyclocheilus grahami | reverse complement strand
ATATATATATATATATATATATATATGTTGAATGTTGAATGTGCTTTCAGACTTTTAGACCACACTGTATATATCTCTTGTGTTCCTGTACTTTGCATTTTTGCATAACACATTTCTGCTGGAATCTTTTCCACTCTCAATGGTTGATTCCCAAAGGTCCATGCAAGTACGCTTGGGAGTTAGTGATTTCTCTTGTAGAACAGAGCAGAACAGCACAGCACAACAAGAGAGCATGCAGGGTGTGTAATCTGACATCGATACAGGAGGGATTCTGGATAGACTGATAAGATGTGCATCTTCCTTAGCAAATCTGTCTACAGAGTTTCAGACTGATCTCATTATCTTAATCACTTCAAAATACCTGTTTAGTTTTCACCATACAGGTCAAAATATATGCCACTGAAACAACCAGATAAATACAGATGTGTCTATAATGTTAAAGCTGAAGAACAGGCATTAAATAGTATTAAGCAGATATATATCTTAATAATAATGTCAAGCAGTAATTTTATATATTGTGTTATAGATGCGATTCCACAAATGTATATTGCATTATATAAATAATTTTATATACTGTATATTGTTTATTAATTAATAAGAAAATGATAATCAAATTAAGTAGATATCACACTAATTAATTGATTAAATGAATCACATCCAAATTTATTCAGAAAAGTCCCTATATGAAAGTAACTCAAATACATTATTGTAACAGACTAGTAAATCTTTGAATAGATATTACAATAATAACTTTAAAATATATACGCCAGTATCTAATATCTATTCCAACTTCAGAAGAAGAATATTACATTATATGAGAATCTACAGAAGAAAAAAGCTCACATACTGTTGAGTGAAAGGATAACATTCAGCAGTGGGGTCTTCTATGTTCCTTCTCCAGCTGACAGGGTAAGTAAACTTCAATTTCAGTGCTCTCCGAAGACCACCACCATCGCGGATACTGACGGTTCCCATAGAATAATGATCAATTAACTGATTATTCCGGTGAGGGGCCTGATTCGATAATCAGTGCGGCTATTAATCACTTTTTATCTACTAATCAGCAGCTCCTTATTCATTATGCGCTGCAGATCAGGGAAGAAGCTCTAGACTGGGCCGTGTTTTCAATCACACCGTTTTCCCTTAGATCCCGTGGTAGGTAGCATGTTGCGATTGTACGATAATACCTCTCAGATCCGTCTGAACTCACGCCATGATGAATTGCAGGTGCTGAACGGCGAGCCAGGACAGAAGGAAAATGAAAACCAACTGAACTTGAATTGGCGAAACACACACAGAACTTAAAGCACACAGAAGTGAAAATTCTGTCATCATTTGCACACCCTCAAATCGCCCCAAACTGATCTGACGTTCTTACAGGGACAAAAAAAAAAAAGAGTTATCTAGCAGAATGTCCAAGCTGCTTTTGTATTTCATGCATGAAGGCAAACCAAACAAGATATAACTGACATTTTGGTGAGTAAAAAATTACAGGACTTTCATCCCTTTAAAACAGAAAAACAACAAAACAAATTAAATAAAATTAAAAATATATATAATTTGACTTTACTTAAAATAATATGCAAAAGCAATAATCCAAGATAATTACTGTTTAAAACAAAAAGAGATAGATACATTTTAAAAATGGGTCATACGTGTGAATATTTCCAACCAGAAGAATCTATGATGTAAATTGGCTGTTCTGAAAAAGACTAGAGCTACGACAGCACTTTACGCAGCGCATTTCCACCCATTCCCCCTTCCTAAGTGTTCACCTCATTCTCAGAGCCCGCCTTCCACGGCATAAACGCTTTTCTGTTATTTTT
Source organism: Sinocyclocheilus grahami (assembly GCF_001515645.1). NCBI lineage: Eukaryota > Metazoa > Chordata > Actinopteri > Cypriniformes > Cyprinidae > Sinocyclocheilus > Sinocyclocheilus grahami. The sequence goes on along the minus strand of NW_015505233.1, from coordinate 2,202,565 downwards.
TCATTTAGCGTCAATTGACCTGACAGAATGGTTAGCAATTAAGTGATTTTTGTAATGGTCTTGGGTAATTTGCTTAGGCTTGTCAGCTGTATTTTATGAAGTCACCCTCAGCCCTGCTCTCTCGCTGGCGCATAATAGCTTATAATTTCAAAATCTTTATCCTCTGTTTCATTCTCAATAAATTGAAATTACAGGAAGTTGTTGAAGACGCTTAAATTTCCCCCTTTTAGTTCCATTCTGTCTATTTCGTAATTGACAGTAAAGGGAATCTTTTTGCTCGGGCAACCATAACATAATCACGCCTAATATGTAAACTCTGTCACACGATAAGCGGAGAAACCTGCTCGCTCGGGTTCAGTGTAAATACAGGAAGTTTTTCCGCATAGCTAATTGGGCATGTCATGTCAGAGCCGTATCGCGCAGAAATTATTTTATAGAGTTCACGTAAGCAACAGTGACCCTAGAAAACATCAACATAATATGAGGTCAAATAACAGAGAGTAATGACATCTCTTTTTTTCCCCCCTATCAGGACAAAAGCGACTACAGCTTTTTAAGGCAGTGCTGCATTGATGGTCTCTGCTTGTCTTGCCTCTAGAAATGTTGCAAATTTCCAGCATAAAATACTTCAGCTGTCATCTGCATGCCACCACTTTGTCAAGCAATGTTTTTCAGCTAATCATCTCAGCTTGTAATAACTCCAGCCTAACATCTGCTGTCCTCCATAACCCTTCACTAATTTTTCCCTCATTCCACTGCACACCATTCGCTCCTAACACAATCTACATGTATTAGTTGATAATGACTTAGCGCTTAAAAGCAAATAGATGTCGAGGGACCGGCAAGACAGACGCTCTTACCCTACTCTGACTCCAGAAGATGAATCGAAGCCTGGGAGAGCAGAAGAAACGCTTATCAATCATATTTAATGTTTATATATGCGTGTACTGACAAACTGTGACAGGACCCTTGTTGGCACAGCGAAAGCATCTAGGCTTTGAATTTGTCCTTTCTGGGAAGACATTCCCAGAAAAAGTCTTGAAAGAGTTATGACTTTCACCAAGACCCCCCATCTTATCATTTTCCTTTATGACCTCATATTGGGAAAAATCCCCCTACTTATATTTTAATGGGTTTCCTTGCTGTGCTTAACATGGTTTGAAATGGCATCTCATAATAACCATATGCCTATTAAAGACATGATTGAGACAGTCACTAATGAGCAAAGTACATGCTGACTGTGTTGAGGAAATAGTTGGAGATACAATCTTATTTCTCCATAATTCTAATGAGAATTTGGCTGTGTTTCTAATTGGAAGAAACCGAATCCACAAAACTTAGACCAACAAAGTAGAAGGATGGAAATGAAATTTCACAGTTCGACTTTTATGATGCGGAAACATTCCATTACACTTTAAATGAGAAGTTGTTTTTGGGTGATGGAATAGAAACATTCTTTTTAGTTTGAACCAAACCAGTTTTTGTGTTTGGATCATGTATAATATCTGAATGCATAAAACGAAGAGAGAAAACAATGCATTCCAACTTCAAAATCGGCTCTTAAAAATGTGAATGCCTCAGACTTGACTGGAAAATAGGGAAAAAAATGATCTATGTAGTTGCTTAAAATGTGCAATATCACACCATATCATATCTAGTAAATTGTTTGGAATGTTTGTTGTGCACAGAACTGAATTTAGACCTGTGTGTTTTCTGAGAGATCAGAGAACAGGAAGACAAAGAGATTTAGCCACACTTAAATTGCAATTGCAGTTCCCCCATCGACGCTCCTTTGCCCAGACACCTTTTTCATACACGACTGAACCATTCATATTCCATCTGTTCCAGCCCTCACTCTTTGGGGAGGCTGTCAATCTCGAGAAATCATGTGATGGGAGAGGAAGATGAGGGGGGTGTTTTGCCGTTACGCCGCTCATGGCCGCCTGACTCTTGGGACTCTACCAAGCATTGAGTGAACATTTACCTCTCCTATATATTTTTAGGCAAAGAGAGAGAGCAAAAGAGAAGGAGGCAGGCTGGAGGGCGCCGATGTTGCCGCTGCAGCATGACCAGGAGCCAGGAGAGAGAAGACACATCTGTCACAGGATTACCTTTCCACTCCCTGGGACCTGGGTGTCAGGAGCGGCCCCTGTGCGCTGCACACGCACTCTGATGACATCAGATAGAATACAAAAGCTGCCTATTGTTGGCTGATGAACACCTGTCAAGAGCTTTCATACTGAGATTCATACGGCACCTACAGAGTCAGACGTCCAGCCATTACTGAAAATAGATAATGATACAACAACCAACGTCTGTGTTTGGTTTCTTTGGGCCCTTGTTTATTGGATTTATTCCTTACCTTTTTATTCATAGCATAGTAGAGGGAGGGAAAAAAAATGTTGTAAGATATTTCTTCAACTAAGGTTTCTACAACTAAACCAATAAAATCTGTGCATAAAATGCATTTGAAAAGTAACAAAAATAAATGATGTCATGGTCACTTGTTTAAAAAATGCTAAGAAAGTTTTATGTGACTTATAAAAAACTAAAATTATTAAATACTAACTCTAATACTGCACTTTTATATAATTAAAATGTGTTGGTTTTATAAAAAAAAAAAATCACCTAAAACACAAAAGTGGCTGCAACAACGTAGCGGCTTCACTCATCACAGTACATTTTCAACTAAATTCAAAAGTGAAATGAACTTGGCACTGCAGGTTGGCACTTACTTAAACTGCAGCAGCAGTTAAACTTATTTTATATTTTTTTCAATACATACAATTGTTTTGAGATTTCCGACATCTTACTATCTGTGGTCTCAAGCTGAGGGCAAAATTTATGGTCATTTTAACTCCTGCCATTTCTCAGCATCTCAAATCACTTACCACATGTCTAATATAAGCAACCACAGGTGTATTTTGGCCATAAGGCCATTTGTTTTGCTTCTTTCTCTCAGGGACAAAATATCCCCGGTCCTGAAAGCTGACCCTTGAGTCCTGTTTACAATATTGAGATGATTATGAAGGTCTTAACTAAAGTAGCCCAGGAAGTCCCAGCGGAGTGTCCTAAGCGACTGGTGTGGCTCCTGACGGGATTGTTTTTGTTTTGGAAGCGCCCTCACGACACACCCCCCCTCCCTCATCCTCCTCCTGTCTCGTTCTCTCTCTCCGGCCTGCAGGGCATTAAGATGCCCATGAATTAATGAAGAACACAGAGGTAATTAAACGATGTGGTGACAGGCTCCTCTGAGCTTTCAGAGGGACAGAAGGTCCTCTCGGGCCCCTCCCTGCCTGCTGGTTGCTACGTGCACTACGGGCTTGATTGGCCTGCTGGGCAAAGGGGCAGATTGCAGCGAGGCCTCACCTGTGGCACAGGAACCCCTCCCAGGGCCCTCCCCAGGCTGCTGGGTCACGCGGCCTGGTCTAAACACCCCCTGTGGGCCAAAGAGAAGAAAACAACAAAAGAGGGATGCAGAGAGCAACAGGGCCACTTCCCCAGATTATTGCACCATGCTGGCCTGTTTACTCTGAGCCGTGATGGACAGATAGCAGGCAGCAATTGCCCTTTTATCAGACTTACCTCTCACAGACCAGCGCCACTTAACGTGTGCCCTAGAACGCGGCGGCGGAGAGCTGTAATGGACCTGCCGTTTCAATAACATGCTTTTTTGAACTCGTCCAACAAAGCGTGGCTGCTATCTTCCATCAATCCGAGTCACTTGCATGAACTTATTTTCCTTTTAAAGGGATAGTTTGCCCAAAAAATTAAATCCAATTATCGTTTATTCATCTTCAAGTCATTCCTAATCATTATGACTTACTTTCTTTTGTGGAACACATCTTGGTATTCTTGGTAAATCTTGGTAATGTTGGTAACAAACTGACTTCCACTGCATGGACAAAAAAGAAAATGGATGTCAATGGGAACCAAACTTGTTTGGTTGAATTTAAATGACTGGATTTAAAGGTTGGGTGGACTATCGCCTTTTAAAGGGATAGTCCACCCAAAAAATTTAAATCTAATAATCGTTATGACTTTCTTTCTTTTGTGGAACACAAAAGAAGATGAATGTTGGTAAATCTTGAAAATGTTGGTAGCAACTGACTTCCACTACATGGACAAAAAAGACAATGGATGTCAATGGGAACCAAACCTGTTTGGTTGAATTTAAGTGACTGAATTGAAATGTTAGGGTGGACTATCACTTTAGGAATGATAGTTTACCCATTTTAGACACAAAATAATATGCCAGCATACACCCAAGATGTAAATATGTACATATGGCAGCAAGTACCTTGCAGTATGCTGTAGCACACAGCTATAACAGATTTGTTATGAGCATTTCGAAACATGTGGATTAAACTGTGGCGATGACTTTGCAAAGTTTCGAAAGCGATAATGGGAAAGTTTAGGATGTGACTGCCCGTTTTTGCACGTGCTTGACACTGGCTCTCATCAGTCTCAAAAGGGGCGTCTTTCTAACGCCGTGCAAGGGACCAGAAAAGACAAAGGCGTTGGGCAATCCAGCGACTCGGGGCTCCCGAGACCGACCTGTATTTTGTTTATTTGTTCTCTGACTGCAGTCTGGATAATCATCTGTATAAATGCTCAGTTCCCACTTGTGCTCGGAACGCTTTCCCGTCCACGCACCGCCCCTGAGGAGGATCTCCCAGGGAGACGGAACATGTGCACAATCAGGAGGCAGGTACAGCCTTTGTCAAGCACTGCTGAGGGAATTGTGCAGCATGGAGGTTGTTTGCCTGACACAGAGGTCCTCATCATGCCTCTCTCCATCTGCCAACGCTTTGCGTCTCTGCGTCCCTTTGTGCCGCCTCACAAAATATTTGGCCGTTGTTGCCTTCAGCCCTGGAAGAGCTGTAAACAATGTGTGCTATTAAAAAATGAGAAAATAAAAAGTTTTGCTTAAAAGTAAGAGCTTGATGTATGGGTGAAATTGACTGTAACAAGAGGTTACATATAATTATGTCAGCAGGTGGCAACAAATGACTGTTAAAAGTGAGTTACTGAATTCAACCATTTCATTTAAACAATTTTAAATGATTTGCAAATAAAACAACTGACTGTTTTTTTAATAAGTGAGTCACTGATTCATGCATTCAGTAGATTCTTTCAAAAACAGTTCATTTACAAACATAAAAACTGTCTTTATGAGTGAGTCACTGAATCATTCATTTAACCGATTCATTCAAAAAAGCTGAGTATTTAAGGAACTAAACAAGTGACCGAACTAGAGTAGGTCATCAAATAGCAATCAAACAGCAGCATCTTCCTGCCACATTATTTTTTGAAAATTCGCCACCAGCACAGAACATAAATTAAAATGCATTATGCAGCAAACAAATACTACAAATTAAAGCTCTATTCAGTTGTTGCCATTAATTTGCATTCATCGTCCCACCCATACATGACACTTATGTTAGGAAGCATTTCTGTCAGCGGAAAAAACAACAACAAAGAAACAGACAAAGTAACTAGCAATAATGTGCCTAAACTGTACATGATTTAATATTAACTTTTTGTTTATTGAACTGCTTTATTAAAGCAATACGTATCACACAATCATACTGCCTCCTTATAACAACAACAACTTCTCAATGAGTTGTTGCTAGTTCTGACATGACGTTTTGGTTTGGACAATAGTTTTGTATTTAATGAAAATAATTAGTATTTTTCTTTTACTGTTTATGTTTTGCTGAAAATACTGTAATAGGCTGTTTATTGGCAGGTTTCCATTGTGACAACTTTCCCCATAAAGTGTGACAACATGCCCCGCTCCTGGGCATACTAAACATTTCCTGGCTAATAGCGGTAGAAATGTTTAAATTGTTTTTCTGTATTGTATTTTTAATAAACAGCAATTAAAGTGTCTGAAAAGAAAACAGCTATTCCCCCCCAAAAAACTGCAATACGCCTCATCTTAGGACAATTGGCTGGGTCTGGACATGAAGTAGAGAAATGTTCTGATTATGAGGAGAACAGGTGCGGGCGAGCTCACTCCTGGGACACTCAGACAGCCACTGGCCCTTCTTCGGGGACTGCGTTTGTGTGTGTGCGAGTGTGTGGATAGGGGACGGGCTCAGCTCATTAGAAAGCTTTTGCTTCTGCTAACTCACTTGCCCCATGGGAGATAGCTAATCACCACAAAGGGACCTAAAGTCAGTTAAAGCAGGATGTAGGATGCTTATTTACAGACCTCTTTCTCTCTCTCTCCCTCTCTATCCCTGCTCTTTCCCTCCATTCGCCATTTATTCAACATCTTTTGAGGAGAACTGTGCAAGCTTCAAAGAGGCCAATACATTAATGCAAATGCTAAAGTATAAGTGCTCATTGAAACTGCCTCAAATTATTAAGGTGATGGATCATTTCTATATTATTTTCTAATTAATAAAAATTATTTTTGTAAATGATAATTATAAAAGGAGCATATTAAACCTCCTACCTGATACCTGATTAAATATTAATTCAATTAAATCAATATATTACTATTGAATCTAAAAATGTTTTGTTTTTTGAGACTTTTTCGGCTTTATATAAACAAAACATTTTTTGAATCAGTATTCATATTTCATCAGTAATTTAATCAGGTTTAATTTAAAGTTAAATCATAATTTGATGTTTTGGAGCAGAGGCATGCAATCAAACTGCACAAGGCCACTGGGTCTCCTTATCTCTTGTAATGTTGTTAATTCTGTGGTCATTGGTATTTTTAGTGACCACAGGAACGCTCATTTAATAGTTTTGGGGTTTGAGGTTCTGGCCCCAATAGTGGTCAACATGCTGCGGTCGACACACAATTAGTTCAACACAATGAAACCAGACCGGTGTTCACTGTGTTCAGGCCTTATCATGACCTGTATCATGACATGCAGAAATGTATGACTTCCAAAGAGACAAAAGACTACCTTATTTTTTCAGCTGTGACAGAATGTTGTTCATGTTTTCTGTTTATTTCCTCATGACATCATATATAATTGGATTGTGGCATGGGTGTATCATTGTTTCCCTGTAAACCTTAACTTGTGTCCGTGAATGAGCCATAGTCATTTTCATATCCAGTTAAAAGTTAAAGAACTCCATTATGAAAGTTTCACTTGTCTGTATCCAACCACAATGACCACAATTTAAGTTATTAACTGATATCCATTCAGCCTTGCTTATTTCCCAATAGGAAGGGAAACCGTGTGTTTTAAGCTAAAATGTTTATTGGTTCCCTTCCAAACCCATTGCCAGGTCTGTTTACGGTTTCGCATTTGAGATTAATACCTAACCAACAGTCTCCAACCGCATCAGACGATCATTCTTCTAAATGAACGTCCTGTTTCAAGAGACATACATAACGAAACGTTATGGTGTCTTAAAACAGGGGCCCAGGAGAAAATGAGCAATCTTCATGAAGATCGTCATACAGTGATCCCGTTCTTCATAAAATCACGTTCCTCTCAGGAAACCACTTTGTATTCAGCAAACCTTCGCCTCTGCTGGTCAAAGACTGTTTGCTTGTGTTCGCCGAGGTGGAGAGATCACATATAGGAGTGGATATCAGTCTCCTCCAAACAGCAAGTCTCTTTATCAATTTGCTAAACACACACAGTTTAATCCCGGGGGGCCTCCTGTGGCTGCAGATATAAATTTTAGAGGATAATTAGACCCACGCGAGGGGGCACTCCACAGGACAGGAAAAAGGACGGCAGGCAGCGGCCAGAGAAGAGATCTCCCTCTACCACAAATGCCCGGCTGGCACTGGCAAAGCCTCTGCGAGGCAGGTACAGCCTTTGTCAAGCACTGCTGAGGGAATTGTGCAGCATGGAGGTTGTTTGCCTGACACAGAGGTCCTCATCATGCCTCTCTCCATCTGCCAACGCTTTGCGTCTCTGCGTCCCTTTGTGCCGCCTCACAAAATATTTGGCCGTTGTTGCCTTCAGCCCTGGAAGAGCTGTAAACAATGTGTGCTATTAAAAAATGAGAAAATAAAAAGTTTTGCTTAAAAGTAAGAGCTTGATGTATGGGTGAAATTGACTGTAACAAGAGGTTACATATAATTATGTCAGCAGGTGGCAACAAATGACTGTTAAAAGTGAGTTACTGAATTCAACCATTTCATTTAAACAATTTTAAATGATTTGCAAATAAAACAACTGACTGTTTTTTTAATAAGTGAGTCACTGATTCATGCATTCAGTAGATTCTTTCAAAAACAGTTCATTTACAAACATAAAAACTGTCTTTATGAGTGAGTCACTGAATCATTCATTTAACCGATTCATTCAAAAAAGCTGAGTATTTAAGGAACTAAACAAGTGACCGAACTAGAGTAGGTCATCAAATAGCAATCAAACAGCAGCATCTTCCTGCCACATTATTTTTTGAAAATTCGCCACCAGCACAGAACATAAATTAAAATGCATTATGCAGCAAACAAATACTACAAATTAAAGCTCTATTCAGTTGTTGCCATTAATTTGCATTCATCGTCCCACCCATACATGACACTTATGTTAGGAAGCATTTCTGTCAGCGGAAAAAACAACAACAAAGAAACAGACAAAGTAACTAGCAATAATGTGCCTAAACTGTACATGATTTAATATTAACTTTTTGTTTATTGAACTGCTTTATTAAAGCAATACGTATCACACAATCATACTGCCTCCTTATAACAACAACAACTTCTCAATGAGTTGTTGCTAGTTCTGACATGACGTTTTGGTTTGGACAATAGTTTTGTATTTAATGAAAATAATTAGTATTTTTCTTTTACTGTTTATGTTTTGCTGAAAATACTGTAATAGGCTGTTTATTGGCAGGTTTCCATTGTGACAACTTTCCCCATAAAGTGTGACAACATGCCCCGCTCCTGGGCATACTAAACATTTCCTGGCTAATAGCGGTAGAAATGTTTAAATTGTTTTTCTGTATTGTATTTTTAATAAACAGCAATTAAAGTGTCTGAAAAGAAAACAGCTATTCCCCCCCAAAAAACTGCAATACGCCTCATCTTAGGACAATTGGCTGGGTCTGGACATGAAGTAGAGAAATGTTCTGATTATGAGGAGAACAGGTGCGGGCGAGCTCACTCCTGGGACACTCAGACAGCCACTGGCCCTTCTTCGGGGACTGCGTTTGTGTGTGTGCGAGTGTGTGGATAGGGGACGGGCTCAGCTCATTAGAAAGCTTTTGCTTCTGCTAACTCACTTGCCCCATGGGAGATAGCTAATCACCACAAAGGGACCTAAAGTCAGTTAAAGCAGGATGTAGGATGCTTATTTACAGACCTCTTTCTCTCTCTCTCCCTCTCTATCCCTGCTCTTTCCCTCCATTCGCCATTTATTCAACATCTTTTGAGGAGAACTGTGCAAGCTTCAAAGAGGCCAATACATTAATGCAAATGCTAAAGTATAAGTGCTCATTGAAACTGCCTCAAATTATTAAGGTGATGGATCATTTCTATATTATTTTCTAATTAATAAAAATTATTTTTGTAAATGATAATTATAAAAGGAGCATATTAAACCTCCTACCTGATACCTGATTAAATATTAATTCAATTAAATCAATATATTACTATTGAATCTAAAAATGTTTTGTTTTTTGAGACTTTTTCGGCTTTATATAAACAAAACATTTTTTGAATCAGTATTCATATTTCATCAGTAATTTAATCAGGTTTAATTTAAAGTTAAATCATAATTTGATGTTTTGGAGCAGAGGCATGCAATCAAACTGCACAAGGCCACTGGGTCTCCTTATCTCTTGTAATGTTGTTAATTCTGTGGTCATTGGTATTTTTAGTGACCACAGGAACGCTCATTTAATAGTTTTGGGGTTTGAGGTTCTGGCCCCAATAGTGGTCAACATGCTGCGGTCGACACACAATTAGTTCAACACAATGAAACCAGACCGGTGTTCACTGTGTTCAGGCCTTATCATGACCTGTATCATGACATGCAGACGATTTATTACTTCCAAAGAGCAAACGTATCAAAACGTACCTTATTTTTTCAGCTGTGACAATGTTGTTCATGTTTTCTTTGTTTATTTCCTCATGACATCATATAATTGGATCGTGGCATGGGTTTATCATCGTTTCCCTGTCAACCTTAACTTGTGTCCGTGAAAGAGCCATCATCATTTTCATATCCAATTAAAAGTTAAAGAAATCCATTATGAAACTTTCACTTGTCTGTATCCAACCAAAACGACCACAGTTTAAGTTATTAACTGATATCCATTCAGCCTTGCTTATTTCCCAATAGGAAGGGAAACCGTGTGTTTTAAGCTAAAATGTTTATTGGTTCCCTTCCAAACCCATTGCCAGGTCTGTTTACGGTTTCGCATTTGAGATTAATACCTAACCAACAGTCTCCAACCGCATCAGACGATCATTCTTCTAAATGAACGTCCTGTTTCAAGAGACATACATAACGAAACGTTATGGTGTCTTAAAACAGGGGCCCAGGAGAAAATGAGCAATCTTCATGAAGATCGTCATACAGTGATCCCGTTCTTCATAAAATCACGTTCCTCTCAGGAAACCACTTTGTATTCAGCAAACCTTAGCCTCTGCCGGTCAAAGACTGTTTGCTTGTGTTCACCGGGGTGGAGAGATCACATATAGGAGTCTCCTCCAAACAGCAAGTCTCTTTATCAATTTGCTAAACACACACAGTCTAATCCCGGGGGGCCTCCTGTGGCTGCAGATATAAATTTAAGAGGATAATTAGACCCATGCGAGGGGGCACTCCACAGGACAGGAAAGAGGACGGCAGGCAGCGGCCAGAGAGGAGATGCCCGGCTGGTGCTGGCAAAGCCTCTGCCACCCCTGGAGCCTCGCAGGTGCTAACTGATTTATATCTGTTCATAAATGTTTAACCTTTTTTTTCATCCAAAGGAAAGGGCATCTTATCTCTCTCCCCAGTTCTGTTAATTGAGTATATGATTAGAGCCTGCTGTTTGACTCGACAAGTCCCCTCTTTTGTTGCTAACAGGAAGGCCAAAGGACACAACTGAGGAAGTGTCACCGTCACCACAGGTCCCCTTCTCTCATGAGGACGAATGCTTTTAACCCATGATTCCCTTCACTGACCTATGTAAACTCACGTGAGAGATGAACTTTCATAAAATATGTTTTATCAAAGCAATTTAATTTAACAGACTGTAAAGAATATGGAACATAGGCCTTAAATATGAAGGTAACAGTAGTATGCATGGCGTTATGTGCCATAATTGTAACAATTGCCTCTTGTCTTAAACTATTGAAAGCATCACATACACTATTGTTTAAAAGTTTGGGGTCAGTAGGATATTTAAATGTTTCTGGTGGTCTCTTATGTTCACAAAGTCTGCATTTATTTGATCAAAAATATAGACATATTGTGAAATATTATTACAGTTTAAAAACAGCTGTTTTCTATTTTAATATATTTTAAAATGTAATTTATTCCTGGGATTGGAAATATGAATTTTCCTCATCATTAATGTTGAAAACAACTGTGCTGCTTAATACTTTTGTAGAAACCAGGATTTTTTTTTTTCAGGATTATTTGGTGAATAGACAGCTATTATTTGAAAACAGTTTTATTTTTATTTTTAACTTTGTAAAAGTCTTTACTGTCACTTTTGATCAATTTTATTTATCTATGCTGAATAAAAGGTTTAATTTCTTTCTTTCTTTCTTTCTTGTTTGAATGTTTGAATGGTAGTATACTGTAATTGCTCATCGAATGAAAAATATGACAAAAAACACTCATGAATTGCCTTAAATCAGCACATACAGACTTCAAAACTTGGTGCATGAAACACAAGGGTAACAACCAGCTAACTGATCATTTTGGGTAGAGGAAAACATTCATCCTGACATCATAAGACAAGAAGTTACTAAACATGACATCAAAATCAACAACAATGTAAGTAAAACAGTCAAACAAGGCAATCTTATTAATTCAGCGGAAAGAGGGTGAATGGAAATAAACTACAGAACCCGTTTCGTTATCAGAAAATATATTTTTGAACTAAAAATGCATTAATCCAACTGACATACTATGCTTGTTGGTTAATTCTGCACTGAAAAGTTGTTCCTAAAAGTTTTAAGTTGTCAAAAAAGTTCCTAAAAGCTGTAAAATGTTAGAACGCAACAATAAGTGAACCAAAGAAACCTGCAATAAAATAAATCCTTGAATAGCTTTTCAGCTTTATTATAACTTTTTACAATGCACATTGGCGTTTGTTAAAGAGGTCAAGAACAGCAGTTTTACCTGAATCTACCACAAAATGTAACAAAGCCATCATCAATGTTGTCACCCTAAATGTTCCCCATTGTTCGGTAAGATACAGGAACCAGAGAAAGAGCTCAGTAACACCACTGACAGTCATCTAATCACCTTCTCCATTGATTTGCTCACACATAACTGGAAAAGTACCTATCCATTCTCAAAACAATGAGAGGCATTGTCAAAATATCTGAAGTTGTGAAAAGCTTTGACAGTGTTGTTTCAACAATGATACATTATATTATCACTTTAACTTGGACAGTGATCCTCTGTGACAGTTTTATCACTATAACTTCAATTCATGTGAATAGATGTGTGATGACGGTCACAACATCTGTAAATCACTCAAGTGTTTTCCACACAATATTTTTCTCGGTATTTCCTCTGGCGGATCATGAAATATCTGTTCTCACTATAACCGACTTTTCTACCTAGTAGACACATATATCACCTATACCATTGCAATCAGATTTGTGTTTTCAGTTATTTGAAACCAAGGCCATGTCGCAAAAACACAAAGCCCTCGCTGTCTTCCTCTAAGGCAACAATGGGATGCACAGACTTTTAGATAGTAACGTGCAGAAGAGTCCACAATGATGCAACTCTGAAAAGCAATATATGAGTTTGAACAGCATCAGCTTGGATATGCTTAAATTTTTAGTCTATTATTAACAGTTTCTATTCTTCATGAATGTAAAGAGGACGATACACAATAAGCTGATGGATCTATACTGGTGATGATGACATCATCGCAGCTGTCTGATCCAGTGGTCAGCTCTGGTGTTGATTATTCAAGTGTTTAAGGCCTCCTTAATAGCATCTTCCTGGGAGGTGGCTGACTTTCAGAGAACAGAAGAGGGCTTAGGAAAAAAAAAATCAATAGCACATGATTTATTGATCACTAAAAATGCTCCTCATTAGCCCCCCAAGTGGCCCTCTGCATTTAACAGATGACAAAATGTCAGCACTAAAACTGTCCTGGATTTCTACCACACTTTCAGTATCCCAGAGAGGAAATCTGGAGAAAGAGTAAACAAGCAACATCTAACTTTTTGTTAAAGCATAGACTATTCGTCCAAACATAAATTCTGCTAAACGAAAGCTTACAGTTTAAGCATTAAATCACATTTTTGTGCTCATTTACAGAGAGGAGGAGGATAAAAAAATTATTATTAATAAATTAGAAATAGTTTATTGTTTCTAAAAAAATTTATGAAAATAGTAAGAAATTACAGCGTTCAATTAATATAATCGGCTATCATAATAATTGTTAATAAAGTAATCAAAAAAGACAGATGAAAATGGTAGAAAGTCTCCAGCACTCATATATAAGTAAATGTGTATATGTATGTGTATGTGTGTGTGTGTGTGTGTGTGTGTGTGTGTGTGTGTGTGTGTGTGTATATATATGCTGTCAAACGATTAATCGCATCCAAAATAAACGTTTTTCTTTACATAATATACTGTATGTGTGTATACTGTGTATATTTATTATGTATATATAAATACAGTAACATGCAAATATGAATATAAATGTATTCATTTAATATTCATATTAAATTAATGTAAATTTCATATACAACAACTTAATGCACTAAATGACATTATATGACTATAAATATATTCATATATATTAATATATAATATATATACATATATATACTAGTGCTGTCAAAAGATTAATCGCATCCAAAATAAGTTTTTATTTACATAATAAATATACACAGTACACACACATACTGTATATTATGTTTATATAAATACAAACACATGCACGTATATATTTAAGAAAAATATGTTATGTTTATGTATGTTTATATATATATATATTATAAAATATAAGAATATAAATATATAAATGTTTATACATGTAAATATTTTCAAAATATATAATTTTTTTTTTTTTTGCAAAAAAATTATTATAATTATAATAATACTTTGACATGATAAAATAATTACATACATTTATTCACTATGATATTGCATAATACAAACATTTTTTTCAGAGAATGTAATTGCATGCATGGGGATATTTTTTTAACAGTCGCTTCAGCATAGCTTCTCAAAAGCACCTGCTAATTACTTAAAGACCATGTGATGCATAGCAGGTATAGATATTTATTAACTCTACTCATTAACATCTCCAAAGGTCCTTCCTTCATACTGCTATCATTGCTCGTCTTCAGAAGAAACAACTTATGATGGACAGGAAGCGTTTAACAGATATGCATATGGTTAACGCTACCATGTTGTTGTTTTCTTTAATATTTTCAAAATATATACTGTATGTTTGTGTGCATATATATAATCATAATAAATATACACAGTACACATACATACGTGAAGAAAATGTGCCAAAACTCCCTTCAGTTTTCAGGCAGCAGCGGACGTTCCTTTCTGGTAGACAGACCGTGAGAGGGAAAGTTTATTGAAGGATGGAAAGAGAACTGAGGATGGGGGTTAGCGAGATCAAATATCCATTTAATTAATTCAAGAAAGGGCAATAAAACCGTTTTAATTAACTCAAGGGTCAGGCTCTGTACCCGAATTTCTCCCGATTAGTGGCCCATCTTTACTCCTTATGTTCCCACAATTCATATAAACCGAATGGCATTACAGCCTAAGTGCTATCACATTTTCTTACGCTTACTCTCGTTATCTTCTAAACAGGAGAACCCCATGAAACCTTGTAAAATAAGCCTTGTAGATTGCACAATAGTTTGAGGATGACAATTCATTATCACAATATAAGTGCTGACAAACACTTTCTACTCTGTACCAGCTTTTTTTAAAGAATACAATTTAGTAAGAGGGTCACATTTGTTTGGAAGCACGGTTTAGGAACAGAGGAACGGATCACAGGGGAGAAGGTCCTGAAAAATTCTCCTTTTCCTGCTGTCCTGCAGTGAGGCTGATCCCTCATGCGCCGGGCCACAGAGTCCCTGACTACGGTGCTCCATCACCCTGGTCAACGTGACGCATGAAGGTGCCCCCACTCACAGTGGGACCCTCGTGGGGATTTTTAGAAGCACAGATCCGACGTTGCACGCTGGCTGATGGTCAATGCTGTGTGATTAAACGTTCCCTAATGTCACTCACATTAGTCATCATAGCTCTCGTGACCATGCGTCCTATTACCCATGATTCTCTTTCACTTTAAGAAGTGCTGGTTTAGCTTTAGGCCTGGTTTAGCTTTAGTTTAGCCATAGCCATTGAGGAATGTATCGACGCACATATGTCCACCATTCTTGCTTGAAAAAACTTCTTAATGAGAAAAAAGTCCATTGCCAAGTGGGAAAGAAAGGACTAAAAAAAAAGAAAGAAAAACATGTTCTAACTCTCCTTGACTTGCTTTTTATGCTTTGGAGCGGCCTTAATTGCGACACATTTATGCAGAGAAAAAGGAGACTGGATTTGTTTTGTCTGTCTCGTCGTCGGTCGTTTCATTGCAACAGATGCTGAAAGACAGATTTGTTCAATTTAAAATCAAAAGGTACAAGCTGGGGCTTTTATGT
Organism: Sinocyclocheilus grahami; assembly: GCF_001515645.1. Classification (NCBI taxonomy): domain Eukaryota; kingdom Metazoa; phylum Chordata; class Actinopteri; order Cypriniformes; family Cyprinidae; genus Sinocyclocheilus; species Sinocyclocheilus grahami. Next base: position 2,186,757 of record NW_015505233.1, on the reverse strand, counting down.
ATTATTTTTTCCTGTTTCTAAAGGAGCTTAATATCCTGTCATCACACTTGTATACTGTAAGTGTTTCAGGGAAGTGCTCTGGAGGTGAACTGTGGGATGTTTTACATGCCGTCCAATTGCATGCATTCAATCTGTATACTGTATCGCCTTTGTCATTGCAATTATCATCCATTTTCCATTTCAGTAATGGACATGATTGGTCATGTAACACTATCATGCACTACGCTATTAAAGCTCAGTTTACTGTTTTTAGAATGGGTTTGTCAGGCTTTTCAAAGTGCGTTTGAATTCTTACATCAATATATCTTGCATCGTAGCCTTGTCTCATTAGTATTCATACAAACAATTTTTGTATGTTTGTATGTACACTGAAACGTCTCTAGGTTACGTATGTAACCATGGTTCCCCGAGGGAACGAGACGCTGCGTCGAGTCGCTTTGGAAACGCCCTTGCGTGACCGCGTTCTGAAGCACGTGTCAAATCCGTCCAATGGAGCAGCGAGACGTCACGAGCAGGGTGACGTAAGCACCAGAAAGCATAAAGGCACATCCGGCCGCGCGCAAACCAGCTTCGATGAAGTAGCGCCTGCAGGGATGCAGGGAGTATGGCAAAGAGACGCAGCGTCTCGTTCCCTCGGGGAACCATGGTTACATACGTACCCTAGAGACGTTCCCCTTCAGGAACTCGAGCTGCGTCGAGTCGCTTTGGGAACGAGAATACCAACTGCGCCATACGTATGAATCTATTGACAGCATTTAAAATGTAAAAGTATTATGAATGCTCAGCTTTAGAAACATATCTGTACAAATTCACATTTATATTATAAATATGTTTGCATAGATACATTTTTGAGCCCTTAATCCTAAATTATAAATATACAGTGATTGAAATGTTACTTAAAATGCACTATATTATAAATATGGTACAAATTATTTTTCAGTAATTATTGGAGTATGTTTTACAAGAAAATATTATTAGTCTTTCTACTTCTAAATTTTGAATTCAAATGTGTTACTTGTCAATTCTTTGTGATTATTTGTGAAATTTACCAGCAATTTCTGAGTGAAAATTAGTTCAACATAATTTTTTTTCAGTTTAGATATTTTTAATTCACCAATTAAGTGAATATGTTAAATGTCTTGATGTAATACAATAAAATTAACCTAAAGTTAATTCCATTACTTAATTTATTCAATAAATTCATATATTGAATATAAAAGGATTCATAAGCATTTATATGTCTCTAAAACTGCTCATTTATAAAATTCTTACTTTTTAGACACTTACATTTTTTATGTAAATTGATGCACAACAATGTATGTGAGAACATTTTATACACGAAAACCTATGATTACTAATGAGATCATGTTGTGCAATAAAAGGTTTTGGCATGATTAGAATTTTGGTAGTCTTGAATAAAATAAAATAATAAAATAAAAAACTTTGGGAACACATAATTACAACCTTATCAATTACTGCAGTTGTCCTTTAAAAATACATTAAAATAAAAAACAAACAATACAAAATTACATATCATTGTCACAAGGGCCGGAAATGAGCAGCTGACACTAGCCTGATGCGGAGAGCCACAAATAATGATTCCTGCTTTATTTTGACCAACCAGCGCTTAATTGAAGCCACTCAGCTTCTGTTTGCCGCGCCACAGTCGAACCCTCGGCTCAAGCTTATTCAAATGGCAGTCCCTGAGGGACAAATCCAAACTTGGGTGAGATGGCAAGCTGTTCTGCATCACTACGGCAACACCTGCTATTACAGGTTCCGTCTGCCAGTCAACCTGGCCCAACGGGGGGCGAGCGGACCACAAAAACATTTGTACCTACAAAATTCCTGATTAGCATACCTGTGGGAATAATGGACAGAGGGAAAAGGGGGGAGTGGGAAATTCCTTTTGCAAGGTTTAGAGAGTCTTCACAGATTACACAAACATTTTTTTCCCTTCGCAGTTTATCATGCAGCAGCAAACATAATTTCTGACATGATTGCAGGAAATTTCTGCGCATTGCCACTCCTGAGGTCTCTAAAACTTACTCCCCTAAGGGCACGTGAAAATCACCGGTGCACATATGTAGAACACTCTGTCTTGAAAAGCACGTTAACAAGCCTTTTGCGGCCCGTTATTCAGATCATGGTTGGGAGCCGATGCTTTCCGAGCTGTCAGTTAGTTGGGATGAGCCCCTCACCTGACATTGTACAGTTTACACTTGACTGGTCCTCATAACCACCAAATCAAACTCTCATCAAGTAAGCCATTTCATTCTGAAGTTTAGCACATACAAAACAGCCTAACCTGACATCCTCCCACTGCATAATTTGGATGCAACTCAAATGAATACAAATCTACGCCCTCGTCATTTTCATATGTCCGCATTTTCGATAATCAGTGTTTGTAAAGATGGTATCAAAAAAGCAAAAAACTTCACTCCAAAAATATTCTTTTGAAAGAAATGTCACAAAAAATTGTTTTCAATTGTACGTCAAAACAGATCATCAAGTCGGATTCATGGCGCAGCAGCTGTGTCCCATTGGGATGTCGGTTCAAATCCAACCTACGTCATGCTTTATTCCCATTCCCTACTGAAATGCTGCAAATTGTCATTGTGCTTTCCACCGTGCAAATTCTCATTCGAAACAGTTTGTTCAGTAAAAAAATGATTCACTGATTCACATGAAGTTCTGAGGAGTCATTTTAGAGAGTCAGGTAATTGATAGAGGCTCAATGATTCTCTTTATGGAACCAAATGATTCCATAAAAAGATTTGACTCGAAATAATGATTTGTTAACAAACTGTTAATTGTCTGTTCTTCACAAAGCTCTTCAAAATAATTTAACTTTAGAAGACTTCAGATACAGTACAAAAGTCATAAGGACTACTTATTATTATACGTTTATGGCTCTCTAATATGCACCCAAATCAGTTCATTCCAATACAAATAAAAGATTCACTGACTCATATGAAGTGCTGAGAAATTTTAAAGAATCTGTTAATTTATGTCAAGCTCAAAAATTGCTAAAAAGCAACAACAGTATCATAAAAGTCCATATGACTTTGCATATACATATGACTCTGAATCCTGAATAAATCATTATGAGCAAAAACATTTTTTAAAACTGGACCAAACAATTCCACATTCATTAAACAGAAAAAAAACAGTAGTCGAGATATTCCCCTAACTAATGCCAATTCTCATTTGAATCAGTTTGTTCAGTTAAAAGCAATTCACTGATTCATATGCATTGTGCATTGATATAAATTAAGCTATTAAAAATTATGTGTATGCTTCCACACAGCTTATTTTTTCATAGTGAAATATTTAATTGGAATTCTGCTGATTGTCACTGTTTTCACACATAGTGTGTTTTAAGTATTATTAGTTGTGTTTATATTCAAGTTGAATTCTGTCATCTTAATTAAGAATTGTCTGTTTTTGCCATATAAATTCTCCTGTGACTGATCTACAGTTAAAGCGATACGTCACTTTATATGTGACCCTGGACCACAAAACCAGTCTTAAGTCGCTGGGGTATATTTGTAGCAATAGCCAGCAATACATTGTATGGGTCAAAATTATAGATTTTTCTTTTATGCCAAAAATCATTAGGATATAAAAAAAAAGATAATGTTCAATTAATATAGTTTGTAAATTTCCTACTGTAAATATATCAAAACGTAATTTTTGATTAGTAATATGCATAGCTAATAACTTCATTTGGACAATTTTAAAGGCGATTTTCTCAATATTTAGATTTTTTTTTTGCACCCTCAGATTCCAGATTTTCAAACAGTTGTATCTCGGCCAAATATTGTCCATATCCTAACAAACCATACATCAATTGAAAGCTTATTTATTCAGCTTTCAGATGATGTATAAATCTCAATTTCGAAAAATTTACCCTTATGACTGGTTTTGTGGTCCAGGGTCACATATAGCTTCCACTTTAGTTTACTGTATATTAAAGAAAGAGAAGCTTATAGCTTTAAAAGTAACATAAAAGACTGACAAAAGAGGCAGCAATAGTAGCAGCTTCAGCACTTCCCCAAAGAGAAATAAAAAAGGATATACTAAATAAATCAGTTAAATCTCTGCACTCCTCCCTTCCACCCTCCTTGCAGCATCCCTGCCTGTTTTTCCAGAGAGGTGAGGACCGCCCTGTGCTCCTAAGAGAGAGGAAGCTTGCTGAGAGCGGCACGCTTCACTACAGAAACACCTGCTTTTGTTAGCTCACTACGCCACTTACTCTCACCCTCAGGGACATGCCACGGGGAGGGAGGGGACTGAGGAGACACAAAGCAAACAATGTCTCTGAGCTCCATGTCATCTGGATGAGAAAACAGATCCACCACCACTTCAGAATACAGAAGGTACGGCAAAGTAGGCTAACAGTATGCAGACTTTTAGGGAATGCAAACTTTTTTTTTTAAGTTTCTTCTGTGTGGAACCTCGTTTGACCATGGTTTCTTTTCTTTTACTTTGTTTCTCTGGACACAAACTTAATTAATGGAATACTGCACACAAAATTGTCATTTTTGACCGCAAACAGGGCAAGAGGGTTAACAGAAAATTTCACATACAGTGCAAAGATACATGGTATGGAGTCCTTTATGATGCTTTATATGTTATTTTTGTGACTGAAACAGCCACAGTCCTCATTCACTTTTATTAAATGGAAAAAAGTGGTCAGGATATTCACCTAAAAATTTGTGGCTTGAAACTTCATTTTTGGATCAACCATTCCTTTAATAACATAACTGATGAACACCAAGCAGTTTTCTCCTCTCTGTTGGCCATTATGAGAGTCACTATAAATGTGTGCCTAATAAAGGAGTTAATCTGAGAGCATATTTTATGTTGTTGGGAGAAAGTCACTGCGTAATATGATGTGGTTTGGGCTGTAGCACTCATCCATATTTCACCAAGACCACTGGGAGTTGTTGTGTGCTATGAATCCCGTAGCAGTGTCCTTTTAACACAATTTCAACCACAAGATGCACTAGGCAAAAAAACGAAGTTTCTCAATCACTTTACATGAGGCAAAATCCATGTAATCTATGAGTATTGCACATCTTTGTTTGCAAAATGGGAAAAATGTGTGTCTGTTTTCCATTTTTTCCCCCAGGCCTTATCTTTCCAGAATCAATTCATTATGTGAAGCTTATTTGAAAAAGCCCACTGCATCATCAATGAAGAAAGGGTGTGCTGACAATTGCATTAATTACTTTATCTAAATCATTTCCAATTAACCTTACACACCACCTTACAAATAAAGTCTTGCCAGGCCACCCTGAATGACGCCGTCTCCTACAGACAGACAGATTTTTTTATTTTTTATTTTTTAAAGGGAAGAGAAGAAGAGAGAATTTAGAGTAGGGGAATTTCGGGCAGGCACAGATAAGACTGCCACTTAGTCTGAGGGCTCTTCCTTTGAAGACTACACATTACATTTTGATTAATTAATTTCACATTGATATATGTTTTAATTTAACACTGATTCTTGTGTTCTGGGAATAGGATTTGCTCATTTTACAATTAGATTTCAGGCTTATTTAGAATGCTGTATTATAGAATGCAGCTATTTATTTAATGCTGATCGTCAAAGTAATGTGGGAGGAGACGTCCTCTATGCTGTCCTGTGAGCAGAAACAAAGCTTACATTTTATCATTTCTTTTTAAATATCCTATAACGTGTATAACAGTACATATACAAAATGTAACTATTACTGTTAAAAAAAATGATTGATCAGTCATTTGGCAAAGTGAAAATGAAGTACCTATGGTGTGAATTTCATTGTATGTGTCTAGTTTCAGCGAGTTCATTGACGCTGTTGGTGATCGCTGAGGAGGAAAAACACAGTCTATGCTGGAACTTTAAATGTTAATTATAATGCTGGCAGAAGAACTGAGAAGTTTGGAGCTTAATGATAAATAAAATGCAGCGGCAGTGAAGACTGTGTCTAGACCGTTACTGAAACAGCAAGACTTTCACAGGAAGAGAAAGAGTAAAACAATACAGTTGTAAAGGAAGGAGAGACTACAAAGCAAGCATGATAAGGAAAGAGAAGATTACTACTTAAAACAAAGTAAATGTATTTTTGATGATCATTTAAAAATGTACAATTTAATTTAATTTTTTAGCTTTTCCATATATATTGACAGAACAATTAAATCCACAAATGAGATGAATTTTATTTAGAATGCTTTAATCTGCCTTAAGACTTTCTTTTCCTCTCATAAATAGATGAACAAAATTTTGCCTCTAGTATAGGCTATTAACTAAATTTCCCACAGTGCCAAAAGTATGTACAATAAAAAGTAAGACTTGATATCCAACATGCAGATACACTTGTGTGCACAACCATCTCTTTATTAAACATGAGGCAAAGTTTCATACCTGTTTTTGGATGTAATTATATAAAGCCAAAAAAAGGTGTGTGTGTAGTGTGAGTGGGTGGTTATTTATTTATTTATCTCAGAGCTCATGGTCTCTCATGGAAAAGGGGGGGGGGGGACAGGGGGGGACAGCCCCGCTCTCCTCTCTTTTTGATGTGTTTGCCTTCACGGCTTCTGAGCGCTCTCTAATTCCATCTGGCCACAACAGAGGCGGTGGAATGGCACGAAAAAGCATTTCCATATGTGCAAATTAGGAGGCTGCCTCCCCAAAACTGCAGCGCCATTCTTCTGAAGTAGATAGCACTGCGGAGAGCTGCCAAGTCCTCTAATGGCAATCAAGAGGAGAGTTCTTATTGGCCTGTGTCTACCTCAGGCTACAATAGTGCATTTTCATCCTGCAATTTCAGGTGTGTTTTAAAATGTAGAAACAACAGGGTAAAAAAAAAGAAAACTGCAACAACAAAAAAAACACATACAAAATAATTGTATTTGTATGCACATTTTATGTCACACATGCATACTATATATGGTCCTGATAAACCCTACGTTATGGGGACAAAATGTCCCCATAAGATGGCAATATCCAAAATCCTTGTCCTTGTGGGAACATTTTTTGGTCCCCATGAGGAAACAAGCGTATAAATCATACAGAATTAGTTTTTTTTGAAAATTCAAAAAAATGCACAAAGTTTTCTATAAGTAGGACGATAGAATATACAGTCAAACCAAAATGTATTCAGACACCTTCAACATTTCTTACATTATCACAGTTTATTCACTATAGTTTAGAAAATGGTGATAAAATATGACAAGAACTCAGTTAAACTAGTAAAAAAATATCAAAAATGATATCTGGTGTCTGAACAACTTTTGGTTTGACTGTACAGTTTGCACAGTATAAAAACCATTACGCCTATGGAATGTCCCCATAAAACATGGAAACCCAACATACATAAATTGTGTATACACATCTTTCTTTTTCAGATTTTCAGGCTATTGGTTAAAGTTTGGCTCCACTTTTCACTAGCCAGGCAACTCCTGGCAATTAAAATTCCTGCCTTAAATTTTGTTCATGTTGAATATCCTGTTTTATACAGAAAATATCACTTAATAGAAACAAAGTAGGTTGAGAATACCATTTCATTTTTGTTTTAAATGATTATACTGTATTACATAGCACATCTAAAAAAAAAATATATATATATATATATAAAAATATGAAGAGTTCATCTGCAAAAACCGATAAACGCCACTTTAAAAAAAAAGAGCTGATTGCCGTGCATTATTCTCCACATATAGCGCGATCTGAACTCTAAACACGTTTTGTCAAAAAAGCCGGTTTTGTCCACTTTCACGGCATTGCGAGTTCACGTTTTACTGCAGAAACCAACAAGCGCCCTTGTTGTTTTTGAACAGAAGCCGATAAGTCCATTTTAGCGAATCAGCGCGCTGTATTCAGGTCAGGTGACAAGGCTACTTTCACTTTGAAAAGACGTGCTAGCTGAGAGGTGTTTCGTCAAAGCTGACTAAAAGTGATCGAGGATGGATCATTTCAACGAACTTGTTGAACCGGTGATATCTTCTTCAGGGCGAAAAAGGAAAATAAAAGCTGAAATGTTTTCACGGAACCTTGCAAAAGCAGCGCGTTACAATGGTGAGGGAAAAGCTCCATGTATTATGTGTAATCACGTCCATACAGTTTATGATCACAACAACAACAACTTTTGTCAGGCATCTACATTGTCATCTGAGGAGATTACAAAGATTGAACAAGTGTTTTTTTTTTACTCTTAAACATGAAATGTGGAGTTATCTGCCTTTGCTATAAAACAAACTTTTAATATGTAAAAAAAAAACATACTTTCAATGAACTTTAATTTTGTAAATTACCTGTATTTGTTTAAGTTATTATTACTTAATCAAAACAACCCAACTGCAGTTTGATTGATATTACTTGGAATGCGCAATAAAAAAACGTGATTTCTGAAAAAAAGAGTTATCGGTTTTGACAAATTAACATATATTGATGCTCTTTTTTAAACTCTGGCACAAATTTAGTGCTTAGTGTAGTGCTTTAAGTGCTATTATATATTCGAGGACTATAATATATATATATATATATATATATATATATATATATATATATATATATATATATATATATATATATAATTATAATTGTTACATTTAATTTAACCTGTGTGAGATAAATTAAAATAGCTGATAAACCTACATGAAACGTCACTGTAAAATTCTGCCACGGACATGACGTGTTTTATATTATGTCTCTTAGTCTGCAATCCAATAACAAGCTTGTGTAGCTCCCAAATGTACATCAGTCCTTCAGATATTTGTTTGTACACCAGTGCTTGCTTTCAATAATATCCTGGAGCGATGCCCTGGACAGGCAAAAAAGATCCAGCTGGCTGACATCTCAGACAGGAGAAAATGCCTCTAGTAATAAAACATAAAGCAAAGGGCACTGTTTTATAAAGCAAACCCACATGCAAAAACACACACGCACAAACAAAGCTGTAAATGAGTGTGGGATTTGCCAGCAAGTAGTGTTATCAGTTTTTCTCTTTTATAATAAAGCATTATAGACTTCCTGTACATGATGGAAGAATTATACAGCTACGTAGTTTAATCTCTCTCTCTCCCTCTATAGTCAATATGTATGAGAGAAAATGAATTACATGACATAACTGCTACTATGTGGAGATCAGGTCAGCATGAATGTCAATGTGCACAGTATATGTTTATGGTGGACACATAATGCATGACAAAACCCCCAAATAATGCAGGCTTTTGCATTACAAACAACACACATAAACAAACAGAGCAGTGTACACGCCCTCTCTACCAACTGAGGTGGACGTCATTCTCCTCTCATCCTTTATTGATGGGCCAAGAGCTCCCATGTCTTTTGTGAGGGCAAAGAAACGGGCTGAAACCTCACATATGTGAGAGCTTATTCTTTTCAAATGTGGAGCAATCCTAGAGATGCGTTTAGATGTTCCTGAATGGCACACACACACATACATTAATGCTAATAACGTGCTTTTAGGGCTAAATAAATAAATAAATGCTTTTAGGGCTAATCTGAAAGAAAGAATGGGAAGGTGGCCATCATGGCTTTCACTGAACAAACATGGGAAAGCCACTCATCTGTTGACCTGATTTAACAACCCCACACAAACACCTGTTTTTAGTGTTTTCCATTGTCTGCTGCTGAGTGAATCACTGAAAATTTATTTTACTCACTTTAGCGATGAATATTGGAAATCTGAGTGACAACTTACCTTTTTTCCTAGTCTAATCTACACTATTCAATGAGAGAACTGCACTTTGTAATGAACTGCTGCTGTATGAATACTATAAAGTCTGTACGGCAAATTGCCCATCAAGGTACATATAAACAAGCGTAATCAACGTTAACTGGCACAAAAACAGATACAGAAAAGGCCTTTGACACTCATCTTCAATGCAAGTTTTTCTCCCCTTAAGATTTCGTTCACGTCACAGTCTATATGTCACCTTCAGTGGGACGCAATGTAGAAAATTTCACTTTATTCTTGCAGTTGGATGCCAGAAAACCCGTAGACACTAAACATGAGAATTCACTCGCAGAGGAGAAGAAAAAGAAAAAAAAGTAACTTGATTGGTGACAAAAGATAACAAGAAGTGGCTGCAGGGTGCCTCCCAAACCCTTGCTGTCTCAGAGTGGTGTGAATCGACCCCATCTGGTTTCATCTCACATCCCCACTCAAGATGGTGCCTTTCCTGCAAAAGCCATAATAGTATATAGATATGAGAGACAAAATATCCCTGCCAGAGTCCCTGGTGACTTAAATCAGTATGGGATCCCTCTAGAGCTCTGTCTGTTCCCTGGCCAGAATTGCAGTACACTTTAAGTAGTCCAATTTAACGTGAGAAACCACGGGCACTGCACTCACAGGGAAGGAGGCAAGTCTCTGTCCATCTGTGGCTTTGCTTCCTGTAGGGGCAGCCTCAAGAGGAAGTCTCGGCGACGTTTGCGAGATTTATTTGTTTTTGCTAAGAGGACCGAAGCATTTGGATGCAAGGGAATCAGTTTGTTTACCAATGCAAAGTGTTTTGATGTCCTAATATTTTTATATTTAAAGGCAAAAAATTAAAATTCTGACATCATTTGCTTACCCTCATGTCCTTGCAATCCAGTATACCTTTCTTTAATCTGTGGAGCACAAAAGGAGAAATACTGAACAATGTAGTAGTTGCGCGTCTACATGCAATTAACATCGAACGGGAACCAGAGATTTCGAGTTTCAGAAAGACTGCGAAGGCACAATGAAAATATCTTAAACCAGTAATTCTCAGCCATTTTAGTCCAAGGCCCCCCAATTGTCAAAGACAAGGGCCCCCCCAAGATATTTCTGCTGCTTCTACTACAATGATGATTTTTTTTTTTTGCAGAAACTAGGATCGGTAATATATTAAAATAATGAAATAAAAAATATAAATAATTAAAATGATCACTTCGCAAAATTTATTTAAATAACTTAATGTTCTTCGGGGTCTACATTTTCATTCTCAGTAAATTTAAATGAATTGCTTTATTTTTCTAGTAATTTGTGGTTCAACAGTGTTAAGTAATTGTTTATTTATTTATTTTAATTTTTTGTTACTTACAAATAGTAATGTCTACCCAATAAAAATTTATATTTTTAATATTATATTATATTATATTATATTATATTATATTATATTATATTATATTATATTATATTATATTATATTATATTATATTATATTATATTATATTATATTATATTATATTATATTATATTATATTATATTATATTATATTATATTATATTATATTATATTATATTATATTATATTATATTATATTATATTATATTATATTATATTATATTATATTATATTATATTATATTATATTATATTATATTATATTATATTATATTATATTATATTATATTCTTCTTAACGCGCTTTGCGTGTTTTGAATTTGAAGATGCTGTCGTTCTGTTTTTGCCATCTGTTTGGCTCATTATGGGACATATCAATACAAAAATATTTGAAATTGTCATAATTTTAGGAAACCTCCGCCACCTGTGCAGGCGTTGTAGTTTGTACACCATGTTATTTCCTCACTGTACTTTCCCCTTTGTACAACTCTGCCATGTTCGAGCATTTTTGCATTAACATAATTGGTTTTCTAAACCACACGAGAAAGAAAGAAAGAAAGAAAGAAAGAAAGAAAGAAAGAAAGAAAGAAAGAAAGAAAGAAAGAAAGAAAGAAAGAAAGACATTCTTTAGTATAACAATTCTTATCTATCTATCTATGGAAAGCAGTTTAAGGTCTTCTTGGCTGCTCACTGACCTTCATGATCTGGTCATTGAGGACATCTGCTAGGTCAGCTTTCAGAAGCTGGTGGCTGGAACTTGAACTTGGAACATTGTTTGGTGGCAGAGAGCCCCTCTGGGAGGCTTGTATCAAACACAGCCTTCCTCCTTTATCCACTAAATGGCCTCCTCATATTCTTACTTGAGAAATGCTTCCTCTTAAACACATTACTTGGGCCAGGATTTATAAATTATGAATCATTTGATACAGACTAAATACAAGTTTCCATGTTCCCATACAGTAAGATGACTACACCTCTTTGTTTTTTGCATGACATTTGTATGACAACATTTGGTTAGTTGAAGCAATTAACAGTATGTCTTGTTCAGGTGTTTAGTTTTTAATTTTCTTTTTTTTTACCCATTGGACTTGATTTATACAGATATGTATAATGTTTTCACTTCTTTAGATTTCCAGCTACCAGTTAACTTAGAGAACTAGTGTAGCAAACTGTACATGTAAGTTATGTATATATATATATATATGTGTGTGTGTGTGTGTTCAAACAAATGTGTGTAAAATGTGCATAGAAATATTTGTTTATTATATAAATTGGTAACACTTTACAATACGATCCTATTACTTAACATTAACGTTAGTTAAAGCGTTAACATTGAACAATGCAGTATTTTTTTAATCTTTGTTAGTTAGTCAGTCAATTAGTTAGTTAGTTGTTAGTTAATTAGTTAGTTATAAAAACAAATACAACTGCTTGTTGCTAGTCCATGCTAGCTAAGGTCAATTTAGTAATATTAATAGATCCAACTTTTGATATTTTAATAGTAAATGTTGGAATCAACATTAACTAAATAAATACTTTAGTAGTATTTTTTATTGTTAGTTTATATTAATATAGTTAACTAATGTGAGCAAACAAAATTAACCTTATTGTTAAAGGGGTCATCGGATGCTACATGCACTTTTACAAGTTGTTTGAACTGAAATGTGTGTTGGCAGTGTTCGTACACAACCACCCTATAATGATAAATAGTCACCCAGTGTTTTTTTTAAATCTCATTAAATAATTTCCTCTTTCTCATATCAAGCCATTCTCAGATGCCTGTCTGTGTGACCTAGGCCCCTCCCACGATAGTTGATTGACACTAGTGTTTTACCTTAGACCCTCCCTGAGTGAGCTGTCATCAGACAGCCATTGTTTTGATGCCGGAGCAGGGGTAGACAAGAATGGCTCCTAAGTGATTCAAGTGTTTTGTTGTTGGATGTAATAATGAACATAGCAGTCGTCATTTACTCCTAACATCTCAGCCGCTGAAGACGCAGTGGATTACCTTTGTTTTTAAAGGGAATGCGCCCCCGATCTACCTAAATGTGTCTATGTTCACGCGAATCATTCGTGATCCAGCTTCATCTACAGAAGAAGTGAGTATGAGGTTATTTTATGAATCATTGCAAATCACCTTTCCTAATAACGTGCTAGTTAGAAAGTTCCACGGCTAAAGTAAACAGTCTCATGAGAACGGCTCGTCACCCCACGGAAGAGAGGGGCGGAGCTCATTAACATTTAAAGGAACATGCACTAAAAGCAGAGCTGATTTTGACAAGGTAAAAAGGATGTTGTTTTACACTTGCATTGAGAATTTTTAAGACACTAAAAGTTTCTGCCTTTTTTTGGACACAAAGAAATTCATGAAAATTAGGTGAGTTTATGATTAAAATAAGAACAAATATCTGCCAGCGGGATCAGAAAACTTATAAAAATTACAAGAGAAAGCAAGTTCATACCTCATTGGTAGGTAGCATAAATGCATGTAATGTGGTTAAATGTATCTTGATTTAAAGATATTTAGATGTTTGTACTAGAAAACAAGACTAGAATTTTTTTGTATTCTTATTATTTCAATGTATTGAACATTCAATGACATAAATTTAAGACTTTCTGCTCTAATTTAAGATATTTTTAAGGCTTTAATTTGTGGAAGGGCTAATTAAGACTTTTGTTTTTACACCTCCAGAAACCTTGGTCATGAAGTATCAAATTCATGTTAGGAATGTTAAAATTGCTTTGGGGTCTCTAAGACAGCACATCATGAGGGTTATTATCATTATTAAGAAAGAATTGTGTAATTCTATTTATCCATTTGTTTTGTTTTTTGATATGTTGTTCTTTTGTCTTTTTTGTCTTTTTTGAATATGTGTTTTCTGTTTATTATTAGCTGACTCTGTGCTTCATCATTCTGCAAAAATTCATATCTGCTGAACATACGGGAGAGAAACAGTGGGGAATCAATCTTTTGTGCTTGGCCAGATAAACACAAGACACAATCAGAGGGAGGAAAAGAGACAGAAAGGAGAAGGCCTCATCCTGCCGGTGATGGATAGCTAGAGTAAAAGTGTCAGGATGGTATTATGTAAATTAAGGAGGCATCCGAGCATCGCCTTGATGATTATGGGAGAAGTGAATGATGTTTGCGCTCCCCAGAATTCCTTGACACGTCTATGTGTGGTGGCTCTTAATGCCTTGACCCCAGCCTCAGTCCAATCCTTGTGAAGTTCACTCAATTTATTTAATACATGAGTTTCCCAATTTGAGTTGAATTACTGAAATAAATGAACTTTTCCACGACATTCTAATTTATTGAGATGCACCTGTGTATATATATATATATATATATATATATAACATTTTCTAGATCTAAAGTGTTGTATCAAATACGCTGTAAAAAGGTAAAATGTGTTGTCAATACCTCATTAAAAATCATCCTGATGTACTGAGTTTGATTCAGTCATATTATATATTATTTTTGACTTGGATAAAACCAATTCATTTTGATGGTACCACATGCAACACATTTTTTTAGTTTACTTGACAAAACATTTTTACTAAATGCCAAAAATCTGAGTCCAAATGTTGCAGTAGATTCTCAGTGCCAATATTCGGGCCTTGCCTTTTTTATTCATTTATTGAGAACAAAACGAAACAGCGAAGCAATTTGGTTATGCGTGCGAGAGGGCAGAGGGAAGAATGGAGGCATGTAATCCCCTTAATTTGGAACATCACACCTTCAGCATTTGCCTGTATTGGAAAGGGGCTCTTATCCAATCCCACCTCTGTTTCTGGCTATTCTTATTTCCATACATCCTGACAAAACCATTTTGTCCCATCTGATTGGGTCTATTTGCATCAGACACCTTTTCTGCATATAGATTGATGGGTTTAATCAGTGAATCAGGGAAACCGTTCAAACATCAATCACTGTCAGTGCTGTCTTTCTGTCTCTCTGCAGCCAGGCCTTGATTTTCAGCTCAGATTCATCCGAAACGCACGCAAATGTAACGAAGAACTAAGGAGAAACGATTTGAGAAGAGACCAATAACTTATTGGCGGCTCACGCTGAGGCCTTCTCTTGCTCTTGGTCCACCGCTCCTCTCGTTCAAGCCCTTCTAGTTTCACGACAAGGCTAGTTTCACTCGCACAGTTTGCAGGGAAAGGAGAAAAGGAGTGAAGCAAACAAAGTCTCTCCACCTGTCTGCTCGTTTGTGAAGAACACCCCAGATGGGTAACACCTCACCAAACGAAAATAGGAAAATAAATAAAGTGCTTCCTAAAAGACCCTCTCTGATTATCTTCTTTGGGAAAAAAATTGTCCTTCCGCTCCAATAGGTAAAACAAATAAGTGACATCATATACCTTCCCCGGGCAGATCTGGAGAGGAGTGGATGCTAAATGCAGTCATATGACCCTTTGAATATGTAAAAAAACATTAATGATGTCCTCATGAAAAGAATATTGCAGAGCAAAATCTTTACACCACTATAGCTGCACCAAATTAAATGGCAAAAATAATGATTGTTTCCAAACATGTTTCCTACTGTCCCTACCAACATTATCAGTCATTGTTCTGCAAAACCTAACACCTTGGTTGAGACAAAAAGTGTTATGACTGTTTAAACAACAAATGAGTCTCTTCTAAAATAATTTCTCCCTAATTTGTTGATGCATTTGCATGCATTTCAGATGAACAGACCTACTGGGAAGTCAACCAACAAATGGCGTTCTTATAATTTATCTCTGCATATTCAACTGGGATAAGAAACCAAATTTTAACCAAAAAAGGACACACTTCATCTTTAACTAAAGCTTGAAAATCTCAAGTGAAAATAATTAATAATCATTAAATATAAAAATGCTATTTCTTACATATGAAAGTCACAGTAAAAAATAAAAAGGTGGTTGGAACTTTTCAAATGATTGGGGATATTTCAAAATTGCAACTTTATTTCTACCAAATTGACTCGAAAATGAGAAATAAAGTTGCAATTGTGACATTAATAGGTACTTTTTTCACAATTGTGATGTTATATCTCGCAATACGACTTTATCAAAATTGCAATTTATATATCTCACAGTGCGACTTTCTATCTCAGAAAGTCACTTTATTTTAAACAGTCTCACAAATACTATTTATTTTTTATTCTAAAAGCAGAAACAGGCTTCTATACTAATGTTTACATCCTGTGAAAACTCACTTACTATTGCTTTAGCATGCAACAACCACAACACACAACACATTCACGCTCGCCCATGCTCTGCCATTGGCCACAATACTCTCCTGATCCTGAATCAGGTCTTTGGAAGCCCTCAAGAGGCTGAGCAGTCGCACATGCCTTTGCATCTTCTGCATGGGCTAGTCAAGCGGCTCACCTTTGGCTCTCACCGAATTAATCAAACTGCCCTTGGTGCTCTAATTGGATGACAGTCATTCTTCTGCCCTATACGCTGAAGGTGTACGCATTCAAGGGGGGAAGGTGGGGATTCCTATGTATCTTCATATATTCTGCACACCTTTCACCTCATCTACGTCTCAGTCTCCACCACCCCCCATCCTGACCCCTCATTTTTTACCTGTCTCTCGCATTTGAGGTGGAGTTGGATGAAAAAAAGGGCTGGTAGCAGGTCATTAGGGCATCTTTTTTTCCTCGCATGTGATTTTTAGTCTCTGTCTTAAGCACATGCAGGGATGTAGGTGGCCTCTAACGTATAGCACACCGCAGCGGAGCAGTCAAGGAGGTTATGGTGCACAATGCATCCTGGGAGAAGTGTGCGAGCGAGAGAGATGACCTGTCTTCCACACCGACGCCTCCTCTCCGACAGCCATTTGCATCCCCTTAGAGGTCACACATTTGTCTGTGGAGGACGAATCGAAGACAAGCAGACAGATCACTTTCACTAACATAATCGTGTTTGTTATGGCTGAACGATTGAGACATATGCTTCCAAGATGCAAAATGGGATGCTTGTGTTTTATGCAGGGCACATTTGATGAGTCTCTATCAAAATGAAAAAAGACGCTTCTGTCTACGTTTCAGAACGTGGTATATTCGATGTATGTATATCCAGTGGCCCCAAAAGCCCACTGTGCATTAGCACAGAGTCTGGAACCACTAAATGAGAATTAGCTCTTACCTTTATCGGAAAAACTGAGAGTGTTTCAAGAAGTCTGTTGTATAATGTTAAATCAAAATGCTTTATCTTTGATGTTGCTTTCCATTTTTAAAAGGGTTGACATGCACCTGCTTTTAGGGAGCTCCACTTGGTCTTGACGCCCTTAATGCAACATAAAATGTGACCAAAAAATAATGAAATAAAATGAAACAAAAAATGCATCATTACATTTACAACATTAAACACTAAACATTTGTGGGAAATTAAATAAATAAATAAACTCATAACCTCAACTAATAGCCTGTGTTCCTGTGGCTCAGTGGTTGAGCATTGCATTAGCAGTGCAAAGACTGTGGGTTCAATTCCCAGGGAACACACATACTGGTAAAAAATATAAAATAAACAAAACAAATGTTTTCAGTCATTCTACTTACAAGTTTCACATTTAATTCAATGTTACTTGTCATTCCTTACAACATTTTAGACAAACACTTTTCCCCCACAATACTTAATTAACACTAAATGAATACTTCATTGAAGTTTTACTCTAAATCAACTTTTAAAAAAATCTAAATAAATACACACCAAAAAAAAATACAAATTCTACGCTAACGATCTCTTAATGTTGTCTTTTTTTGAAGGTATGACATGGGGGGTGCTATAAGCAGAAGGTGGGGCATCTATCACTGTCACTCAAGACTACCACAACTAATTATACTCTGGCCTAGTCCTGGCAACAGCGAGCCTGGATCACAAAGAGACCTCATTGTACAGCTTAAGACAAGCTACAAATAGGCTAGTACATGATATTATTGATTATTTTATGGTTGGTGGGAGCAATTCATTAATTTCATAGAATACAGACATGTTTCTTGACTCTACCACAGATAAAATACACATTTCCTCTCTCGGTTCAAAGAACCCAAGTGAAAGCTGTGAAAGCTGTAAAACCTGACCACTACATGACCTGAATATGCATTTCAGATTTATGCCTCTATTTGGAGGCTTTGTGGAATAAGAATAAGCCTGAAAGATTTTCACAGTTCAAGGCACTTACAGGGAAACGTGTCATCTGCAGTTGCATTGTGCGAGTGAACCTTGGAACAGCTTTCGGTGGCTAAAGCAAGGTGAGAGCATTTTTAAGCACAAGATTGGCCACTTGAGAACAGCGACCTATAAATGATACACATCTGTA
Source organism: Sinocyclocheilus grahami (assembly GCF_001515645.1). NCBI lineage: Eukaryota > Metazoa > Chordata > Actinopteri > Cypriniformes > Cyprinidae > Sinocyclocheilus > Sinocyclocheilus grahami. The sequence goes on along the minus strand of NW_015505233.1, from coordinate 2,168,338 downwards.
AATGGATGCAGCTTCTTTCCTTCATGGGCCAAAATCTGAATAATTGAAAAGAGACACATCTTGTGTAAGTGTCTGGAATTTTTAACATTAATAGCTTTGCATTCCCTGGACAGCTCCAGCTACATTGAAACCACAAAATGATATACAGCTATATGAGTTCTGCCATTTAGAGCACAAGAAAGCACTTCCCAAATTATTTAAATCACCAGAATATTTGTCATTGACCACATTCATCCATGCAAAAATACCTCTATGGTTGAAAGAGTGATTGCACAACACATTATGGATCTACACGGGCCTCATGCACCTATTTTTCTGAGGGGATCCAGCAGTGGTTTTGCTGCAGTCCTGATACCAGAGGTGAGAGGAAACCAAACACAGTTTGACCATTGAGCAGAGATTGTTTAGACATATTTAATATATTTATTTAAACAATAATAAAAACAAATTATACGAAAGTGAGACGGAGAGAAAGAGTGAGAGAAAAAATTTGCCAGCATTATTTGATCAAACATACTATAAAAAACATTAATTTTGTAAAATATTATTACAATAAAAAAGCCATTAATCCAGATACTGTTTTCAGGATTCTTTGATGAATAAAAAGTTTAAAAAACAGCAAAAAAAAAATATATTCTAAATACAAATTAAAAGTTCAATTCAATTCAGTTTAAGTTTATTGATATAGCACTTTTCACGATACAAATCATTGCAAAGCAGCTTTACAGAAAATTGAAGTTTCTACATTATATTTAGGAGTAGCTTATCAGTGGTGACTATGTCAAGCTGATGTCCATATCAAGCAGTTAGTTAAAGACATGTAATCAAACAGACGATGAACACTATTGACAACAATGATTATATGTTGCAATAAAACCAATAGCAAAGTTTGGTAAAGTTTGGTTAAAAAAAAAAACCTACTGACCCCAACCTTTTACTATTTAAAATAAATGCTGTACTGGGTAGATTACTCTGCAAATTCACTGATTCCATATTACATAAAAAAATTGTAGTTGTTACGTAATCCTTTACATTACACTTTCAGGTAAAATAATCAGACTACGTTTAGATTACTTTTGACCTAACTAGTTTATCACATTGATTTAAACAGGACAATCTTGTACCATATTGATATATAAATACAAAAAGAAAGAAAATATATTCTATTTGTTGTTATTAACAATATGGAGTGCATTAAAAATTATATTACGTCAAAGTTTTCCAAACTGGGGCTCGCCAAGGAACTGCAGGGGGTTCGTGACTTTAATGAAATGCTAATAATTACTTAAATCATAAAAGGTAAAATTTAAAAATATATTTAAAATTACAACAATCAAAAAATAATTTTAAAAAATGAAATATTATACCTGTTTACCTGTATGTCATGTGAACATGTGAATAGTATGAAATCATGTAGGCTAATCAATAAAAATGTAAATAATTGAAATGCAATATAATTCAGTTACAAGTACTTAATTTTTGGAATCTGATTACGTAATCCAGATTACATGCAATCGGTTACTACCCAGCACTGCATACATACATATAAAGCAGCACAACTGTTTCCGACACTGATAATAAATCAGCATATTAGAATGATTTCTGAAGGATCATGTGACACTGAAGTCTAGTAATGGCTGATGAAAATTCAGCTTTGCCACCAAAGGAATAAATTATATTTTAATGTATATTGAAATAGAAATCTGTTATTTTAAATTGTAATAATATTTCACAACATTACTATTTTTGATCAAACACATGCAGCCTTAATGAGCATAAAATCTTATAAAATCTTTCTCACACACACACATTCATATATATATCAGTTTTAATGGACACTTATGATCAAGACAGATATTTTAACCCTACATGTCACTGTTAAAATAAAGTGGAAGATGAAGTTATTTTCTTGGAGAAAGAACAGGAGCAGCTAGGAATTCCCTCCAGCTGTTCTCTGGGCATCCCTTAACATGCAGGGTTTTTATTGATCGGTGTCTAAAGACACAGATCGACTGTCAAATGTTCATTCAGATAATCACAGGAAAGCCTGACTCATCTATGACCTCAAGCAAGATATTCATTTTTAAGATCGGTGCCCTTTGCTGCCATTAAACGGCACTGGCCAGACACAGTTAAGAATGGGCTGCTTTATTCGAAACATTGTCTTTTATGACAGCTAAATGGGGCATCAATAAAATCCTTTTTTCAAAAAAATATTGCCACTCATTTTGGTTAACTGCCAGTCCCTTACTGCCATAACGTATGGATCTCTGACATAACAGTTGTTTTTGTTCCACCTCCCACTCTTATCTTTGTGGCCAGGTCTGTCAGAGTTTTACTCCGCGTGATCAATATCACACAAGCAGTACTGGTGTTTAACGTCCTCTTGGTGGTTTTAAGCAGGTGTAGCTTTGTTAAAAGGTGAGCAACCTTTAGGTTTGTCAGGTTTTCAATGCATCTGATGATCACGGCAAAACGCACAACAAATGCTTTATCTGCAAGTGTCAGTTAGATAATAAAAATGCTAAATAAACTGGAATGAAATGCGGCTCGTCACAAACAACCACAAAGAAAGGTTGTGCTCAGTTCCTGGTGTGGGGCTGATCGAGGGGCCTATTTAAGAGCCATTATCAGAATTAGCAGGAAAGCCTTTTAAAGACAAGAAGCACAACAAAAACCACCAAATAAACTGCCTCTGTGTTCCTCTTCCCTTGTGTTTTGGAACTTGCTGAAAGGGTTGCTGAGTTGCAGTTAATCGCTCAAGAACGTGGTATCTGTGCTTTGCATAATGTGTTCACCGGTGGTCTATAACAGGAGGCGATAATGCAGTACTCTCTGCAAGCTTATCATTTGTGGTTTTGTGGCCAAAGGCACATCCAGCCATCAAGAGCATCATGGTCAGAGGAGGTGACGTGGTGAGTTTCCTGATGTTCAACAGTCATTTCCTCTGTTTAATTAATAATGAAATACTCCTACATTCACAATGAAATTAATCAAATAAAATCAAAGCCTATTTGACGATTTTTAAAAGGTTATCCAATGGAAAATATAAGTGATTAATACATACCACTGACATAGCGTCTGCTTTTTGTGACCATGGCAGACATTAAGCAATAGTGCTGTAATACTGAAAAACTGCAATATTTCAGTTTCAGTTCATTTTAGTGATGCGTTTTAAAAATGAAGATCACGGAGACCGAGGCGGCAGACAGAGCACCCTGTTTGCTTTCTTTATTTTACAAAAAAACCAAAGATTTGTTGTTATTATGAGTGTATACAAATAAAAGTAGATCATTTACAGATTCGATTGATGTATTGCTCTTATCTGTACGATCAAAAATGACTGAGTAATTTATGTTCCTTTAGGGTTTATCTGAAAAAAATGCCACAAAACGTGCCGGCGCGTTTGTCGACCCCAGAGGGTTAATATCACGTTTCAGAGAAAAATCGACCAGTTACTTTGTATGTTTTTTCTCCACTGATAAAAACAGTGCCAAAAGGCCTATCAGTCTGTCTAAATATGACAAGATGTTCACCTTGTTCACACGACAGAGCTAGCTATACCGGCTAACTTCAATAAAATCCTTCTTTCTGCTGAGAAGAACGGTCTTTAACACCAGAAAAGACTGAGGAACAGTGTCTCGCTTAATTGGCCTTTAGAATAGAAAAATGGACATCTCATGAGACTCATTTTAATTTGCATGAATAATGTGGCGGTGATACTGTGTGATGCACTGAGATCTGAATACGCACAATATCGTTCAAACCACAGATTATATATAAAGCAACGGTTCTCGTCAGTTGAGAAGGATGGCACTGAACACGTCTAATGGCAGAGGGCAAATCACGGGCAGGTCTTTCCCATGGCCTTTCCAATGATCAAGAGGAAGGAGGAACATTCTTCATAAAACTTCAGATACAAAAGACAAACTGTCTCTCACATGCCCCCTGAGACTGGAGAACATCATCTCTTGAATATTTCACGGCTGTATCAATGTCAGAGAACATTTCTTGCTGACTCCCTATTGCTCCGTGTTAATGAATATTAAGCGGGACATTTTCCTTTGGGTGAAAGGTCCCTTTATTTATTCTCTTTATTGTTTGAAAGCCATCCCTGATTCCATATTTCAGAGCCGCAGTCTTTCCACTCATTTATTTGAGGCCTGCAGATCTTTCGTTTAGGCCAACTCGCACAAAATCCTTCATGTGCTGACACTCATGTTATAGCATGAAAGAAGTCACAAGCTCAGAGGAAAGGAGAATAGGCAAGTATCTGATTTGTTCATTGATTAATTAATGGTGTAGAAAGACTACAAATGCTCACCAGCTTCGCAGATCTGTTCAGTCGTGACGTCAATTTGTAGGCCAACCTGGAAGGGTGATTCGTCTCTCGAATTTCAAATGGGTTTTCACAATGCTGGTTATGGATTTCTGTACAAAAAAAATACAATACATCAGCAATATTGTGCAATAGTTTTACAATTAAAACTAGCTTTTCAATCTTTAGAAATTCCTGAGGGAACTCACAGTCCAAAAACAAACCTCTTGATTAAAGTGATTTCCTGTCATGGAAAAGCACTGGGAGATCAGGTGACAACTATCCACTCTATTCATTTAAACACTGCTATCATATTGATGAATTTATTACATAATAAATAAATGTAGCCCCACACTGAACTGGTCAAATATTAAATAAGTGCTTATCGATTTTCTCTGTATTATTCAGGTATTGGATCCCCTCTGTCTTTGGGAATTCATCCACATATTTAAAGCACGGAATGTCTCTGGCTTAAATGCTCTAATGATTTCCAGGCCCTGGGAGCTTATGGAATTTAATTTCTTGACACAAATATCAGCATCAGAAAAAGGAAATTAAAGTTATCATTACTGTCAGGACACTATCGCAGCCTCACTTAACCTGCCATTCAGTAAAATGAATTATTTATGTCCCTTCTCTTTTATTTGGAGATGGGAGGGTTCGGAATTATTCTGTCTGCTATTTGCGAGTCGCTATTAGGAAAAATTGAACTTTCTGAAACATTTGCACTGTCATGTTTAAATAATTCTCTACTAAAATTGACAACTGGCACATTAACACAATTGGTGGAATAGTCAGTATAAATGAATGCAAGTTTGGATGGAAAAATAGGAAGGAACGAAATAATATGCTCTGCATTTTAAATTCTTATGTTACATTCTTAAAGGGATAGTTCACCCAAAAATGACAATTCTGTCAACATTTACTCACCCTCATAAACAATGAAAGAATTGTCATTTTGGGGTGAATTAACCCTTTAACTGCATTATATTAGTAAACTCCATGTTTAGAAGTGTACATTTCCATTTTCTAAATTAAGGGAATTTTAGGTTTCAGGCTATGCACCATTAAAGCCAAATTCTGTGGCGTAAACTACACAATTTGTGTTTGCTAACAGCGAGAAGCCAGTTACCGTGTTTCAGTCATTTTGTCTTTTATTGTACACGCTCTGTTTTCTGACAGGTCTTATTTTCAGTATTGAGGGGTTCAAGCACAGCAATGTGTGATTACAGCATTTGAGTGTCATTCGACATCTGGAGATTCCAGACATCTGTGTGGATGAGTGACTCTATTCCTCTCTGGCTCTGCACACTCACACACATATGGTATCTGAAAAGCTTCAAAAACATGTTACCCGGCTCCTCTCTGAATCCAATCACACATCTTCACTTTTCCTGAAGAGCTTCACTTCCACGTATGCTAGTTAACAAGACTGCAGTTGCTTCTGTTAATAGACAAACCGCATACCTTATCAATGTCCATGGGAAAAAGAAAGATCTCTGTAAAGTTTAGATTCTTTGCGCAGACAGAATGAGATTACATTGAGAAGCAATGGAGACTACAGAGGCAGGCAGGCAGGCAGGCAGGCAGGCAGGCAGGCAGGCAGGCAGGCAGGCAGGCAGGCAGGCAGGCAGGCAGGCAGGCAGGCAGGCAGGCAGGCAGGCAGGCAGGCAGGCAGGCAGGCAGGCAGGCAGGCAGGCAGGCAGGCAGGCAGGCAGGCAGGCAGGCAGGCAGGCAGGCATATATGTAATATATAGAATGACTGGGGCTAGTTGTCACACAAGTCTGTAACTATAAGGTTTTAAAGGGCTATTTCACCCATATCACACAACAAAATATATTTCTATTGTGATATTTAAATATCACAATAGAATATATTTTGAAGAATGTTGGTAACCAAACAGTTTTGGTCATCAGCGACTTCTACTGTATGAACAAAAAATGAGACACTTAAAATACATCCTAATAACAAAATATCCTCTTTTATGATCCAGATAAGAAAAAAAAGTCATATCATTTTGGAACGACATGAGGTTCACTAAATCATGACAGAACTTTCCTTTTGGACTGAATTATCCCTTTAAGTCCTAATATACAAATGTATGTTTCCTCTAGTTTTGTATGTTGCTTGTAAACACCAAGTTTAAAACCTCTAAATTATTATTTTTTGTACAGGCTACAATTTAAATTAACATTCAAATATAAAATTTTTACCAAATTAACATTCGAATATAACATTTTTAAAACAGTATGTATACAGGAGGGTCACCAACATATGGAATAAAGGTAGATTTCAGAGCAAGTTAAAACAATATACATTTATACAATTTATTAGCTACAATATTTTGTTCTTTTCATGAATTGCTTTAATTAAGTTCCAAAACTGTGTAGCTGAAAAGTCTATAATGAACAGTTTAATGGCAGTTTTCTATTGTGACAACATGCCCCACTATTTGATCAACATGTGTTTTTAAAAAAACTGCTCCTTTTATTCCTGGGCAATAACAGTGGAAATGTTAAGCCTTTGTAGCTATGGATTTTAAGTTTGTGCCTATATGCAGAAACTGGTCAAAAATAAACACACTTTCCTAGAGAAAACGTCACTTGAGTAAAAAGTGTGACAACTAGCCCCATATAAAAAATGTGGCCTTCTAAGTCTTCATTTTATTCTTCACTTTTATTATACTTGTTACCTTTTGTATGTTATTGCATTTATCACCCTCATTTATGAGTTCACATTATGAACAATTTAAATCATGCTACAAAAATGTGCATTAATGCATCCATTTTAGAATAGTGTTAATCAGCAGAAGCACACTATCACCAGTTTTCACTGCCTTACATTCATATTAGAACCTTGGATAGGGACTGGACACACGAGCTGTCATGAAAGAGTGTTAGACCACAAGGGGGAGGAAAGGGCCGGCTGTTAGCCATCCTTCTCAGCTCCACCAGCGAGAAGGAGGGAAGTCTCACACATGCTTAAACTTTACTGGAAACACTCCACAGAGATTGGATTACATATTATTGTAAATTCAGACTGTGCAGTAGCAGTCATTCCAAACAATCATTCCAAAACATTTTAACACCATGTATATAATCTACCAGAATAAAAGCTTGTCCTAAAAGCTGGAATGAATGAATGCAAATAAATAAATATGTTTACAACAAAATATTTCCAGTTTTTAGGACAAATCTTGAAGTCTGCTGCCTACAAAAAAATGGAAAATACTTTATTAACAGCTCTTGAATTGTGTATTCAGTGACAAAATTGGAAACAAATTCATGCTGTTTTATAAGCCTTCACCTTAACTCATACTCTCCTCTGATTATCTGAACCGATAATCCCCTTCACAGTTAACAAACATTTGTGTTCAAATTTGCGTTTGCCTTAAAGCAAGGTTCACTTTTCAAATTGCAGAGACTTGTTTGCCAGGTTTTCAAAGTCATTTTCACATGGAGATACTGAACACATTCCCAAGCATTTAAACTTCTCTAGCTACTCTAGAATCACTTCATCTCTGCAAGCGGCTCCATCTGCATCTCTCGCTCTCAGGACGACCTTCAACCGTGGACACAGCAGAGGCACAAGATCTGTCAAACTCCCCTAAGAATGCCCTTATTCTCCACCACATCACAGTCTGATCTCAGATGATTATTCATTAACTAACTCTCCTTTAATTAACTCCTGATTAGGTATTAATATCAGACTCCGGGTTGCATGCTAGCAGTTGATGCTTTTAATAAGTGGATTAGCCCTAGTGTCTTACAGATTTTTTTTTCTCCTCTACGTCTTTACTCAAGCTACAATCTTCTCTCCCCTTGAGTCCTTGGCACTTGGCCAGGAGAAATGTTCTGCAAACAAGTTTCTTCTTGTGGTCACAGGTGTAAGCTATGAGGTGTGAGGAGAGCTGCAGACTGTTTGTCCTACTATGTTGTCTGTTTTATTATTAATGGAATAAAAAGGCTAACTTTAAAGGGTCAGATCACAATAATTAGCCTGGGGTATTTAAATATCTAGGAGGCTTCAAAGATCTGAGAGTTCTGGTGTGATGCAGTGTTGGAGAAGCTATGCTAAAACAGCATCTTGCCAAGCAACAAACACTCATTCATATTCATAATTCATTAATACACATTCATAATAATATTAAAGAGGTAAATGGTGTACTTTCAGAGGAAAATTGTGTAATTTCTGCTTCCCCAAGTGGCACCAAATGAACTGTCCTGTAAACTTCTCTCATTTGCCACAGGGACTTTTCTGAGCACGAATGAATCATTATGAAAATGATTTTGCAAATATACCTTTTAAAAGTTTGGGATGTGTACAATTTTTTATGTTTTTGAAAGAAGTCTCTTATGCTCACCAAGACTGCATTTATCAAAAATTACACAAAAAAACAGTAATATTGTGAAATATGTTTTACAATTTAAAGTAACTGTTTTCTATTGTAATATATTTTCAAATTTAATGTATTCCTGTGATGACGAAACTGAATATTCCGCAGCCATTGCCTCCAGTATTCCATGTCACACGAGCTTTCAGAAATCATTCTAATATGCTGATTGGGTGCTCGGGAAACATTTCTTCTTATTATTAATGTTTAAATTCTGCCTAACATTTTTATGGAAACTGATGCATCTTTTTCCAGGACGTATGAATAGAAACAACAACATTTATTAGTGTTTTGTATCGAAGACTTAACTGTCACTTTTGATCAGTTTAATGCATACTTGCATATTCTTTAAAAAAAAAAATTATCATTCCCTAATGATACTACAGAAAAACAATAACAAACTGACATTAAGTCATGTTGTGATTTAGGAACAATTAGCTCATTTCTATAAAATATAAATAAACAAAATAAATATTGTCAAACTACTAAAAAAACTTTTAGCTAGTTACCTCCCAATACTTGTGTGGTGTAACCAAACCTCAGTGCTCCACAGCGGCTGTTTATGTAAAAAGGATCATGGAAAACCAGCACAATATATTTCAACCTAGACGGATTTGACAAACCATATTCCAAGGAACAGTTGCAAACACATTATGCGTAATTCGATGCAAATATGATCCAAAACAGAAGTTCCCTCATCTAAATTTCTCTTCGGAGTTCATTAAACTTCATATTAGCCTTTAACTGACAATCATCAACGTTTCCTGAAAAGCAGATTTCTGGTACACAAGATGTTGTATCTTCAAATTATACCCATACAGGCCTGGAAGACGGTGTTTGTACTTTCCTGGGGAATCACCGGAGATAATAACGCCACTCATTTAAGGCCAACCCTGCAAAACCTCGACCAGTACCTGTCTCCCGAGTGTCATAAAGCCCCTTTCTTGTTCTGCCTGCATGTCATAACTGGGGTTTGTCATTTGCACACAGCAGTCCTTAATTACAGGCTTTTAAGCTGCACTTCAGGACCACAAGCCTGTGAAAAGTTCTGAATTTCCTCTCTAGAGGGCTGACAGCAACTGCCGCTAAATGGGTGTAAAGCGACTAAAAAATTTCGACTCGGCCGACAAATTAGATGTGTCTGCACCGGCCACAGATGGGTGCCGTTAACCTGTCGAGACACAGTGTCACGACATTAACACACATTGTCTGTGGCTCTCTGTCACCGCCGCGCACCTCAAGCGGTCGGCAGCCTTCATTTAAACTAATGTAATTAGGGGCTCTCTTTGTGCTGAGTGGGTTGAGTCACATGACATTCTCACACATTTGCATAATTCTAGAGTACTTCGATATCTGCATGCGAAAAAGAAAAGAACGCTTTATTCTGCCTCGTTCAGTGTGGGGTCAGTTAAATAATCACGTTCTAAGGACATAATGAAGGGTCATACTTTATCGTACACTAATATTTGGACATATCTGAAACAAGGACATCATAAAACAGTATATGTTTCCATTCAACAGGTTTTAAAATGTTCATATGAACACCAAAACTACCACACCTGAGCTATAAAGAACCATTTCAGCTGTAGCAGTTCTTCGCCCGCTGTCATTCTTCGTAGAATGTGAAACATATATATGGGCCTCAAGGTAGCACAGCAAGAACACACAATCTGGTGTTTAGCCCTACATGCCCATTCACATGAGAAACTAGATATTTTACAGCACAGGATGAAGTAAAATCCTCGACAATCCACACTGGAAGAGCCATTTGCACTGAAACCGTACCTCGAGTGTTTGACCCAGATTTGGCAACAGACAAGTTTAAAGTGACCCTTTGACACACAACATCCTATGAGGGTGTTATCAGACAGTGCTTTTGTGTTCATGATAACACTCTTTTCAAAGTTTCCTTTCAGGCTCTTTGCCTCGAAATTTGTGTGTTTTTGTGTTCTGTAAACTTCTTCGTATTTACCTCCTCCATACAGGCTGTGTTAAAAGAGCTGTATTAAAATGTTTCATGAAATAGCTCAAGTAGGGTTTTTTTTTCACCTATACGAAATCCTCTCACAAACTTCAGTCATTCCCAGCTTGTCCTTTCCTTCATATCACGCTTGGTTTTGTTTTGCATAAATGTCAAACTTGCTGCTTGAAAGCATTTGCATTGATTTACATTGAGGTTTTTAACATGGCCATTATAAATCTGTCACCCTCAGGACACCCCTACCCAAGCATTCATCCACCTATGACATATTTGTTAAGAGCATTTTGGACGTAGGCCAGGAAAAGCCACTTCAGGATTATCTTAAGGTTTAGCAGGAGTGATGAGTGAATTCCGGCTTGAGTAGACATATCAGACTGCGGCTTTAATCTCCCTGCTCACTTCTCTTTTTCTGCTTCCTTTCCTTTATAGCCAGATTTTAAAAACAAAATAAACCATATTAAACTTAAAGGGGTGAAGTCAAAATATAGCTTTATTAAATCATTCTCTACCTCCATTTTCTCTGGCCCTTAGAAAAACAAAGTTTTTGCTTCTATTTCTGTATGTAATTGACCTCTTATGATTGGTTATCCTCTTCATGAGTGGTGAAAAATCTCACACGATATGATGATACAAATGATGAGCAAAAGGTAATCGGTTGGCAGAGTTCACTGAAGTTTATGTTGTTGATGCATTTTCAATGACAATAGTCACTAACCGCAACAGAAGGCGCTCCATCTTGTCCAGCGGGTTTCCGCTCCTGTGCCACATTCACATTGAGGCTCGGTTTTAATCACTCAGCATGGTGCAAGCTACAAAGGTCAAGCCCATTGATTAAGTGGATAAAAGGGTGACTTGTCATCTCTCATACAAGACAGATAGATGCTCTATATTTTCGGCAAGGGACAGTCATTTACACGGGCAGTCCCGTGGGGTTTAGAATACACACAGACTTTTTTATTGTACTATGAAAAGAACATTTCCAACCATACTTTTTAAGGGAATGATAGTGATGCCTCAGCCTTTCAGCTGTGGCCAATTTTGTCCTTAAAATACTACCGTGGTAAAATCACTGTAATGCATGGTCTGTCGTGACTTATTACATTTATATAAAACAGAGGCAGCAACATGTTTATGTTGTAAAATAATTGTAATAAGCCAATTTAAGTCAGGATGTTTACAGTTTACATGTGCAATATTAATAGACTATAATAATTATTAATAATAGTCAATAATGTATTTATATAATGAATAAAAAATAATTTATATTATTAATACAAATTAAAATTATGAGTCTAGAAGAAAACTTTGAATTAATTATATTAGAATAATTATTATTAAATTTATTATGAAATATAATTATTAAATATAAAGAATATTACATTAATTTTAATTATTAAATATAATAACTACTAACTAGTCAATAATTATTACATCTAATTTAAAATACAATTATTACATATAACTAATATAATACAAAACATAATTTAATCTAAAAAAATATTAATAGTCAATAATGTATTTATGTTATTCATAATACTGAATTAATATTACTTGTATTACAAATTAAAATTATTAGTGGAGAAGAAAAAATATAATTATATTATGATAATTATTAAAACTATTATAAAAGTCGAATTATTAAACAAATAATATTAAATTAAACATAATATATACTAATTATAGTCAATAAATATTACATATAATTTAAAATATTATTATTAAATATAATATAATGCAAATATAATTAAACCTAAAAACTTAATAATAGTCAATAATGTATTTGATATAATACAAAATATAATTTAATCTAAAAAAATATTAATAGTCAATAATGTATTTATGTTATTCATAATACTGAATTAATATTACTTGTATTACAAATTAAAATTATTAGTGGAGAAGAAAAAATATAATTATATTATGATAATTATTAAAACTATTATAAAAGTCGAATTATTAAACAAATAATATTAAATTAAACATAATATATACTAATTATAGTCAATAAATATTACATATAATTTAAAATATTATTATTAAATATAATATAATGCAAATATAATTAAACCTAAAAACTTAATAATAGTCAATAATGTATTTGCATTACTATTTTATTAAATTAAAATATTGATAATTAATTCATATTTATTATTAATAAAGATTGAATTAACAATTAATGAAGAATAACAATGATAAACAATTAATTATAGTATGGCAATTATTCATAATAATTATATATTATAATTATTCAAATGACAAACCATATATAATTCAAAAGATAAAAAAAAGACTCAAGCTTTGATATTTAACAACCATTTTATGACAGAAATATTATAGCAACAAAAAAAATGTATTTACGTTAGGAATACACAACACATTTAAAGTTCCTTCTGTCCACTGGAAATAAACATTTTCATACCTAAAACCTTGCAAACCTTAAATAAAACATCACCCTTAATCAGTGCAACAGAACTTTTAATTTATTTTGCTTATTAACTCACAATATTACAGAAAATTACAGAAGTCTGCCCACAGAATGGAAACTGTTCAAACGTCCATGCGAATAGCTAATACTGCAACTGCATGAAGACAATTCCAAGATAGTGTTTCAGCATTGTCCATCTCTATTTCTGACCCTGAGGCCCAAGCTACCCAGCCCTGCTCTCATCGATTGGTGTCAGTTGGCCATTGCTATGACAACTGAAATGTCCTCTGGGTTACTATGACATCATACCCCCTTTGACCTTGCCCTCACATAAGTCCGTACAATAGAGAGTGTGTGAAAAGGCATTCAACTTTTTTCATCCGACTGGTGGTTTTGACACAGATATTCCTCAGCGAGGACAGAGAGAGGGAGAGAGCACTCCATCCTTCTACAACAGCAAACACGTCATGCGTTTCTCTCAGCCCTAGGGACCCATAATAGAAACCCAGAGGCCTATTTAAAATTTCATCTGATCCTATTAATTATTGTGAAAAGTGTGTGTCAAACTCAGGTTGATGGTAGTCAAGCTCTTCCTGCCATTTTGGGGAGATAAGATGTCAGTTATCTCTTTGGGAGGTTAATAGACCAACCACATAATCCTTTCCCTTCTCTGCAGATTTTGTGGTATTTGCATTTGGTAAGCTGATATGGTCATTCACTTGAGAGTGTGACTGCATTCCTAATGAATTTCCACACAGCCTAAACCCAAACGAGAGGACAGGAAGCATCTCCACTCTCATTCATTATCTGTCTTCAGACATCCTCTCACATATGCTGCCACTTCTTCTGGAAACCTCTTCTGTTTACTTTTTCCCTTCATCCTCATCAGCGGCTTCTTGACGAACAGAGGATCCTTTGCAAGGACCAGTTGCTTAACTTTGGAGATTAATTAAATGTGTTTAATGCTGTTAAAGAAGAAGCGTGTTGTTTCTGCACCACTAGCGGCACCAAACAGAATTACAAAAATAACGTCTGTTGTCAAACAAGTTTCAAACCCTCCCCCATCTGCCACTCTTTGAACAAACTGCTCCAACCTCACGGCATTCGTTATATTTCATGAATTGGGAGAGAATGCCAAGGATGTGGGTTTGATTCTCAGGGAAGACAATTAGTGATAAAAATGAAGTCGCTTTGGATTAAATTCTCTGTCAAATAAATGTAAATGTTTTGTCAGGCTGATCAAACTAAGACTGCAATACCGTTTGGTGCCTCTAGTAGTGCATTTAAATCTCTGTGACAGGAAATGTAATTTACATTTACACATCTGCTGACACTTTTATCCAATCAAGGTATTGCATGCATTATTATAGTAATTATTTATTTATTAACACAATACTTCTACATATACATACAGGTAAATCATGTTAAAAGGATAGTTCACCCAAAAATGAAAATGTGATGTTTATCTGCTTACCCCCAGGGCATCCAAGATGTAGGTGACTTTGTTTCTTCAGTAGAACACATATGATGATTTTTAACACAAACCGTTGCAGTCTATCAGTCTTATAATGCATGGCAATGGTAACAAAATCTATGAGAGTAAAAGAAACATGCACAGACAAATCCAAATTAAACCCTGCGGCTCGTGCCAGGACTGGTGGCGTGTGATGGGGCACACCTGAACCGAATGGAGCCTCATCGCTGCCGCTGTTTAAATGTCGAGCGCGCCTCTCCTCGGGAGACCGTTCTCTTCCCCTTGCATGCACGCTGGTGTCCTCATGGGTCCAGGAGGGGTGCGTAGAGGGACTCCCGTGCCGCCAGAGTCGTGAGCTGCCAGACCTGCAGTCCAGACGAGAACCACACCTGTTACACGGCCGTCGGGTAAGGATCCTGGTCCGTCTGGTCCCGGACCGGAGAGGGGAGCGCGTGCGTCCGCTGGACTCCGCCCCTTACCTGGATCCTTCCTGACCACTGCCCTTCCCTTCACGAACCCCGCAGCACAACGAGGACCCCAGATCCCCTGTTTATTTTGGACACTTGATTCCCTTTTTTCTGGACACTTTGTTTATTTTCTGTTAATAAACTGGGTCTGTCGTTTGCTCCTCCCGCGACAACACACCCATTAACGTAAACTACGCCAGAGCGCGTACACACCTCACACACCGGAAGCCGTGCGCGCGCACAAAGACCGTTGGACATAGTGGTGTATTAGAGGTAAAAAATGATAAAAATACTGTTCGGTTTCTGGCACAAACCGATCGTTTCGTGTCTTAGGACATCAATGTGTCATCACGAGCCGCAGGGTTTAATTTGGATTTGTCTGTGCATGTTTTTTTCACTCTCACAGATTTTGTTAACGTTGCCATGCATTATACGACTGATAGACTGCAACGGTTTGTGTTAAAAATCATCATATGTGTTCTACTGAAGAAACAAAGACACCTACATCTTGGATGCCCTGGGGGTAAGCAGATAAACATCAAATTTTCATTTTTGGGTGAACTATCCCTTTAATGCGGGAAAAAAACATGACTAAATACGATTAATAATATCAGAACTTACAAATATTTAATTTATTTGATGACATGCCATAACCACATATGTTACAAACATATTGTATGGGCTTTACATATATCACCATTCAAAGGTTTGGGGTCAGAAATGAGGAATAAGAAATTAATTCTTCATTCAGCAAGGTTACTTTAAATCGGTAAAGACATGTATAACGTTACAAACGATTTCTGTTTCAAATGAAAGCCGTTTCTATTCATCAAAAAAATCCTAAATAAAAGGTTTTGTTTATATACGTGTGTACTGTGTATATTTATTGCATATATATATAAAGACACATGCAATATATATTTGTAAAATATTTACATGTATATATTTATAATCATATAATTCATATTGTATATAAATATATTCAATACATAAACAACATTTTTCTTAAATATATACGCATATGCATGTGTGTATATTTATATATAATACATATACACAGTACACACATATATTATGTACACACAAACTTTGATTGTTTTGTTTTATTTTATTTTGGATGTGATTAATCGCGATTAATCGTTGCCCAGCACTAAAAAAATGGATCACAGTTCCCACCAAAACTGTTTTCAACATTGATATCAGAATTGATACAATTCTCACTATTAATTGCTCATTAGCATGCCTATTATTTACATATTGGCTATTTATTAGTACTTATAAAGAACAAATTCTGCGTGACCGTATTCTACATCCCTAATCCTACCAATTAACCTATCTTACTAACTATTAATAAACAGCAAACTAGGAGTTTTATCGAGGCAAAAGTTATAGTTAATGGTTTATTAATAGCAAGAATTGGACCTTAAAATAAAGTGTGACCAAGAAATGTTTCTTGAACACCAAATCAGCATATTAAAATTATTTCTGAAGGATCATGTGACACTAAAGACTGGAGTAATGCCTGCTGAAAATTCAGCTTTGTCATCACAGGAATTAATTGTTTTTACTGTATTTTTGATCAAATAAATGCAGCCTTGGTGAACAAAAGGGACTTCTTTTTAAAAACAGTTACCAGAATTAATCGCATCCAAAACAATAGGAGGGAAAAACATCTACAAGATCGCAGCCAATAACTGCAGGCGTAGTCAGTTGTGAGAACACTTCAGTTCCCAAACATTGTCAAGGAGCTCTGATCAAGGGCTTGCTGTGCTTCTAAATAAACAGTGACAAAATGATGGCTATTAACCCCAGCTACCTCATTTGCTGCCCAATTGGTTTAAAAAAAGACTTGCACACGGCATGGACTAATTCCTGAGAAAAAAAGAAAAGAAAATGCACCTAGTTGATTTCTCAGAGAGTCATTTACGAGTACGATGAGAGCAGACTCAGAACATTCCATGCCTGTTTTATTATTAGTATTATTATGGTAAAAACATTTATACAGACATGCAAATGTGAGTGTGTCTTCTAACCATTGCATGTGTCTTGATGCTTTTTGTTTATTTTTGTGCCCTTTTTTAATGAATTGAGGAAAAAAGATTGTGTGAAAGTCAGGCAGCAGACGGGGATATTGTAACGCTGCGATCATCGAGGTAAGAGTATGTATGCCCTTCAATCATACGATGCCAGAAAAACACAAATCAACATCAACAGTCATTTCATTCTCTCTTCTGACATGCTCACTAAAGCTAAAAGACATTCCTATAATTCAAGGTGAGCCCCTTATGCATATTCATAAGGGCCATTACCTTGAAGAGGAATGTCAAAACTCACCAGAAGGAGCATGCTTTGTTTTTCCAAGGATAAATGTGTACATGTTTGTGTTACCACGATGACACTTTTTCAAGGGAAGTGTACACAAAACAAAAACTGCTTGTATATTGGTATATGCTCTCTCTCTCTCTCTCTCTCTCTCTCTCTCTCTCTCTCTTTTTTTTCTCTGTCACACATGCACAAATGAGTTTTGCATCCAATGAATGTATCTGTCAACTATTCATCAATGATTTATCATTCTACCTGTAGGTCTTACTAAAACAATGGGCAGACGATAAACAGCATCCTTCCCAGAATTGACCCGCAGATAAAGGAAAGACTGTGCCTGAACAAACAATGTCCTGAAACACTTGCCACCACAATGTGCCTTTCAAAATCACCTGGGAGTTTTTGATTTTATTTATATATTTGCAGCACACCAATGTCCGTCACAATTCACCAACTTGCCAAAGGAGGGGACGTTAGAAAAAAAAAAAAAAACACTCATTCAAGTGAGTAATTTTGTTTCATTGTCTGTGATATGTCAACAAATAAAATGTATTGGATAATCCAATATAAATATTTTCTCCAAAGCAAAAACACAAATACAGTACTAAACTTCAAAATATAAAAATACTCCATTAATTAAAAATATTACACCGTAAAGACAACATGAAATCAAACTCAATAAATGGTCTTATTGTTAATGATTTACAAAATAATTGTATTCATAAAATAATTTATTCAAAAATAAATTCAATTATTTAAAAACAGTTGGTAACACGTAGGGCAAGTAAGAATTTTTAATGTTTAAAAATATTTAAAATAACTGTTATAAAACGGATAGTTCCGTTCCTTGATTCTGATTGGTTGAGCTGCGTTCGAAGCTGTTGTAAAATACTCTACAAACATACACCTTTGTTTAATTTGTGTGATGCTTGGCAACCACTTTGTTGCAACCACAACTGTTTCTGAGGAACTAAATTGTTTGGTGGAAGAATACCGTTTTTATTAATATCATTACACTTTATTTGCTCTGTTTTATTTTGTGAAACCTAACTATGTATATGGAATAACCGTGTTATAAAAGCAATAAGCCCTGTGAAGCTGTAAAAGCAAAGTTGAATTTTCAGTCTTCAGTGTCACATGATCTTTCAGAAATCATTTTAATATGCCGAGTTGGTGTTCAAGAAACCTTTCTTATTATTATCAATGTTGTAAATCAGTTGCTGATTAATATTTTTGTGGAAACTATTATAGTTTTTTGTTTGTTTCAAAAGCCTTTGTTCAAAAGAACAGCATTAATATTGCTGTCACTTTTGATCAATTTAATGCAGTTTTAATGCACAGTTTTAAAAACCCTAATGCAGTTTAATAACCCTATTTTTTAATGGTAGTACAGTACATATCTAAAAAATAAAAATAAAAAACGACAGTTAATTTATACAACTTGAAATGTTAACATGTATTAGTATTAAATTACATTAACCAAGATTAATAAATGCCTTAAAATAACTGTTAATTTGAATAAATAAAGCTTACTTTTCACAGTCAAATTTTTCAATGAAAATATTGCTTCACTTGGAACTTTATCAGTAGCGTTTAACGTTAAGGACAATTAAAGTTAAAAAGTAGATTCGTTGAAAAACACTTGACGAGCTTCAGAGATCACCTCACAGGCTGCAGCCCAGCGTGGAATCAGTCCACATGTGTGAAGCGTGCCCAGACTGAACCGCACCGCATTTTCAGCCCTGTTCAACAGCTCAAGACTCGGTCTGGTCTCAACCCTTCCCCCATCACATCCCCCATTCCTCTCTCAGACAGAATTACAAGCCATTACACACCTGTCTGGACACCGATGAACTTGAACAATAATCCCAGGTCACAGGCTGAGCCCACTTGAGAGCCAGGAACTGGCTTTTGAAGGAACTTCTAACATTCTTCTACAGCTTAAGGGCTGGTGTAGAGCACATAGAGCCAGACGCATTTACACCAGCACGTCTCGTTGTACTTCTTCCACACAAACACCACTTAAGGCTTTTCTGTGACTATGAAAGGACAAGATTATTATTTAGTTAGTTCAGTTTGTGGGATATTTCGGATAACGTCATCTTGTCAAATCAATTTTGTAATATAATATTAAAATATATTTACTTGTAAGTGGTGGTATGAAAAAAAACAGATGATTTCCCTCTAAAATATAAAGTAAACTGAGAAAACAATATAAAAGGCACTTCATATGAAGAGACTTCACTGTAACAGAGAGCTCAGAATTTGAATGTACTTTAATGGTCTCCGTTGTGAGTTTTCACCTGAAATTAATTATTCCTGTATTCCTCATATTAATCCTGACATTTACACATCCAAAGCTGTCAATATGCTCAGTATGCTTGAATAAATGGCATGACACGCTTCAACAATTGGGGCTTTAATTGGGGAGAGGTTAATTTTCTCTTTAAACCTTAAAATGAAACCTCTGCCACCAATGTAACCAGATAACATTTCACCCAGAATGTGACTTTCACATCCTCTCTAAATCCTAATTAAAAATAAACTCCGCCTAGATTCTGGCATTGAAATGCATTGCAATTCATCACAGCTGCAGAAAAAAACACCTTGCATAGACTCCAGTCTCCACACTCAGGTCATAACAACACTGCTAACTTTTTGTATATATTTATTTGTTGCTTTATTTCAAACCTGTAGGATGTACAAAAAAATAAAATAAAAATAAGGTTGTCAATCAATTAAGCTTTTAAATAGTTTTAATTTATTTAATGACATACATAATTATTAAATTAAAAAAAATAACTGCTTATCAGCAATTGCTTAGAAAAAAACCCTAAATAAGAAAGTTTAAAGCATTATTTTTATTATTTTAACTCAAATTGTTATGCTGATAATATGATGTGCAATGAAAAATATTTTTCTAGAAAATTTTCATATGAATTCTAATAAATATGTAAACACTTAATGTTTATTTACTTTTAAATGTACTTATTTACTTAACATAAAACAATATTATTAAAGTAACATTTTACAAGTCAATAAATATTTTCAAATACATAAAAAATCTAATTAATTATACATAATTGTGTATTAATTGTATATACGTATATACACATATACATACATATATATATATATATACATATATATATATATATATATATATACACACACACACAAACACTTATTATACAAACATGTTTTATATGCTTGACATGGAAACTGTTGCTTCGGACAACCATTGTGTTTGTATATAAACATATATATGTTTTATGTGCATTCATGCATTTCCACAAAAAATAATCTTCACATCTTGACATGGAAACTGTTGCTTCGGACAACCATTGTATCATTCGAATTGTACGTTTCTAAAGTGACACACAGCTGTGCTTGCTGTCTAACATTCATCAGTTTGTCAACTTGATACCCAGCTCACCTCTCTTACTTCTGAGGTCAGAGGTCATCACAGATCTGTCAGTGATTCATGTCATTTTCTTGTCATCCAACCAGCTGTCCAGACCACAGTTTTTGTTAGAGGAACCATCACTATGGCATAACAGCTTATTTGACCTAATTTAGGAAATAATATTTTTCTAATTATTTTACAAATGTGACACTGGACTCTTTTAGAAAAGAGAAACAAACAAGGCAAGTTTTACTTGTCTGTAAGGAGAGGCTTATCTACAAACTCAGTATGGAGTCTCTCTTGTCTACAGAGGTCAAAGGTTATGTTAACTTTGGGAAAATCATCAGGGCTGCCGCCACCCTCGGGGAAGTAAACTTGACTCACCTCTGACCCCCACAATGCGGGTCGGCTCTGGAGATCACGGTCGGGCAGTCTGTCTGCTTATCGTCAGCGGTTTAACACCCCCTCCGTCATCATCAATCAGACACAGCCGTTTTTCCCGGCCCCCTAATCAGCGCTGCCATCAATAACCACACCACTGATTTACCATCCACCGCACACCTCACATTAATCATAGACATTATGCCAAAGTATTTGGACTGTCAGGGACGTCTTAAATTATTTGATAAAGCTGTAAAAATAAAGCTCATATTATTTAGTGCGCAATTTTATCCATAACCGTACATTCTGTTTAAAAAAAAAGCAGCTTTAGACTGAGAGATTAGTTAATCCTCTATTGAATGAAAAGCGCTAGAAATAATGGCACGGCTATTCATATTTAAGGCTATTAAAAGCACACAATCCTATTCTATGACTGTTATTCTAGTTCTCTAACCCTTTTATAACACAGAATATTCCTGAAGAAGATGGATTTTTTTTTCAAGATATAAAAACTAGTATGAGAAGTTCCTTTAGCAAGTGGACGGAAGCGGAGACCTATCCACAGCAGAGCATTTATCAGCCCCCTAAGTGGCTGTAACAAAAGCAATGCTCCCTGGGAGAGAACCTGACAGCAGTTTTCCCCCTTATCGATCGCCACGCTCGCTCTGAGTGCTCCAGTTTATGACAAAAGAGTTCACGACACCACAGTCAGAAAGTCAATACCGTGATAAATACTCTCCTTCTGTTGGTCCCTTGTCCGGCACTTTACCAGGCATTTGCCATGACAGTTATTACTGCTGCAGTAAATCTGTGGCCAGTAGAGAAGAAAGAGAGAAGGAGACAGAGAGAGAAAGACAGAAAGGGGGAGGTTGGGAATTCCAACGCCAAATTTATGAACCCAGGATGCGGTTTACTTAATTTAAAGACTCAACACACCGGGTCAGTCAGTCAGATCTGAGGATTTGATGGGATGTTTACATCCACAGTTAAGTTTAAAGAAATAGGAAATTAAATGGAAATTATAATTTTATATTATTGATATATTTAATATTATTTATATTACGTTTTATATTATATTTATTACTTAATATAACAAATACAATATGTTGATATTTTCAGGTGGAACAGAGAATTTTAAATACTGCAGCTATATTTAAACTTAAAGTGTTAGTTCACCCAAAAATGAAAATTAGCCCATAAATTACTCACCTAGGTGTATATGACTTTCTTCTTTCAGACGAATCCAGTCGGAGTTATATTAAAAATTGTCTTTGATCTTTCAAGCTGTTTAATGCCACTCAGCGAGTGTTGCATGCATCAGTCCCAAAAGAAGTTAAATAAAATGCACCCATCCATAAAAAAAAGTGTCTCACACGGCTCTGGGGGGTGAACAAAGGCCTCCTGTAGTTAATCGATGCGTTTTTGTAAGAAAAATATCCATATTCAAAACTTAATAATCACTTTATTGTAGCTTGCGCCAACAGTTGTACACGAAAGCAGCTCCGAGCTAATGACGTATGAGTTCAGCATTGCGCATGCGCCGGTGAGTCTCTTGAAAACCAGCATTTGTTAACAGGAGCAAAGGAATCAAAGTTTCCTTACTTTAGCAAAGGAAAACCAGTCTCCTCTTGGCTTATATCGAAATCCTCCGACATTCTTCTTTACAAATCCTCGTTTTGTACTTCTAATTAGTGACCGTTGTTTCGTTTTGATCTCTCCGCTGCGCTTCCAAAGCCGACCTCATATGTCATCCGCCCGGAAATGCTTCCATGTACAACTGTTGGCGCAAGCTAAATTAAAGTGATTATTACATTTTGAATATGGATTTTTTCTTACAAAAACGCATCGATTCCCCCCCCCCGGAGCCGTGAAAAACACTCTTTTTTTATGGTTGGGCGCTTTTTATTTAACTTATTTTGGACTGATGCACTGCAACACCCGCTGAGTGGCATTAAACAGCTTGAAAGATCAAAGACAATTTTTAATATAACTCCCGACTGGATTTGTTTGAAAGAAGAAAGTCATATACACCTAGGATGACTTGAGGGTGAGTAATTTATGGGCTAATTTTCATTTTTGGGTGAACTAACCCTTTAAGTACATTAAATATATCAATGCATAAAAAATGTAATAAAAATATTTATTTTATTTTATTTTTTATCATTAAAAGTCCACATAAATTGTGCACCTTCGTCCAAGTCTTCTAAAGCAATAACAAATTCAACTAATTTGTTCAAAAGTGAAAATATTAGCTGGTTCTTTTCAATGAATCAATTGATCCATTCCACAATCTTTCCATAATCAATTCCAATCCACTGGATTGATCCATTTACTCCAGTTCAACCCAATGACTTAATGACCCAGTCGCAACAGCATTAAAGTTAAAATTAGTGAATCACTTTGATTGTCAGAACACTTGAAATATGCTGCACAAATTGTATAAATGAAGAAAATTAGATACATTTGAAACGACATAAGAGTAGATACATAATTGCCTTTAAGGAACTCATCTTTCTCCCTTTGGATTTCCTGCGTTGACTAATTTATATCCCAGCAATACTATTTCCTGTCACTTGCAAAATAACAACTGTTAGCTTGCATTTTAAATTGAAATTATTTAATCTTTATTGCATTTACGCTTAAAAGATTTTCTTTCACAGAAATGTGACATTTCAGCCTGTTTGCCGTTTAAGGGAATTAATGTAACGCTACACACATTTATGGTATTAATATTCTCAGGGACACTTGTTTTATTTGAATATTTTGTTTTTATTTAGTACATTTTCAGAGAGACAGCTAAGCCCTAATCCAAAATAAATCCGGTTAATGTTAAAATGGCCATGTCCCTCTGCTTGGAATAACATTAATCAATATGGAAGATTATGCCGATGGAAATTGCCCCATTCCTGTACCAGATTAATATATCCTTGCATATTTATACATCTGATATTGTGAAGAAAATCACATTACACTGTGTAACCTCAAAAACCTGCTAAGTGTCTTGTAAGAGAAACGTATCGCATGGAGATTACTACTTTACAAAGCACATCGCAAGACACTGCTCCTATAACGTACTGCTAAAACCTTCCTGGAGCTATAGAGAGATCCTGGAAACAGGGGCTGTCCAGAAATGACAGGTCTGAGATCAAATCCATCCCTGAGGAGCGAACTATCACACTGGATTTACTCCAGCAGGGTGGTGTGTAAATACCTGGAACAGGTTCCTGTCGTGAACACAGACCTTCCAAATATGAACAGCAGTCAAAACAAAACCATGCTGTTAAAGGGAGGGAGCGTATACCGAGGAATGAACATTTGCTGACTCATTTCTGTAATTTAACAACTAGGTCGAACTAAACAGCATGTGTCTCTCACCAGGGAGTATATTTATTCCTAAACAGGTTTTAAAGCAATAGTTCACCCAGAAATATAAATTCTGATATCATTTACACACCCTCATGTCGTTCCAAACCCGTATGACTTTCTTCCTTTTTTAGAAAGGTGGATTTTGGTGACAAGACTGTTCTGTCAAGCTACAAAATGACTAAAAAACACTATAAATGTACAATTAAAGTGGTCCATATGACCTGTGCAATATATTTTAAATCTTTTGAAAACATACAATAGCTTTTACCAAAATTTTTAACTACTTAATGTACATTTTTTCTGAAGCTCTGAAATAAGTTATAAAGAGTCAGGGATGCAAAAAATGGCCACACCTTTGTTGGCAAGTGCCATTGATTCTTGTGTGTCATTGACATAAGCGGTGCCATATTTGAGAACTGAAACTATGGAAAAGCTTTTCATTGAATAATGATTTAATTGAAATATAAATGTAATTCAGTATAAATGTCTAAATATTTGTATAACAAACAATTATTCAAAAAATATTTTACAAAATGACAGTTATTCTCAAAAACCTTGTCAAAATTTAGTTTTGTAAATGATGGCCATTTTTATTGTTAGGTGAACTATCCCTTTAAGCATATATATAAAACTGAAAGAGAAATCCTTCCTCTTAAAAACACAAACAACTTTGATTGTCAGTGTTAGACTGGCTTAATGTTGGGTTAGTTTAAGGCCACCTTTGGCTCCATAACAATACAGAGTTAATTTGAATATGTTCACCACTGATTAAAATTTCAGACCCCTAGACCTTTTGTTCCCTACTTTAATATCGTCAGTCAGAGACAATGCTTATTTGCTCCCCTAAATTTCACAGACACTCTGAGAGAGTTTCCTGCTGCTCATAAAAACATTCAAAGATTCAAGTGTTGTGCTTGCATATTTAGTAAAACTTCACTAATTTCTCTCATACCAACTGAACGCACGCTGATTAATTGAAAGTGTTACATACGATGGCTTCTCGCACTAAGACGCATCTAAAATCCTCAAAATATCCTGAGGAACTTTAGAAAATCTCAAAATCAGCCCTATGCAGCTGTCACATATTAATTCATGGGATGGGCTATGGCACCAATATGTAAGCAAATCTACTTTGAAGTATTTTTTAACTAAACGAGATTCTTCCATCTTAAGGACAGATACATGAACCTAGATGAAAAGAAACCAAGTCTAATTCAACGGTTAAGCAATTGTAACAGGAAATATCCCGTTACCGTTCTGCATGTTGTGCAAACAAGTTGGCACTATCTCATCGAACCAACAGGATTCATATCCTCACTAAACTGCGTAGGGCAGCCGAGGGCAGAGTAAATCGCAGAGACCCGCACGCTTCCATCCCCACTGCGATACGTATTAAACTGTTGAGTGATAATGACCAGAGAGAGGGTGAAGAGGTGGATCAGGAGGTACAGCGAGATTAGGCCCTGTGCGGTTGCGCTGTGCCAGAGTGTAGTCATGCGTCACACAGAGGCTGTTGTTCTGCTTAGTCCCTGGAGTGAACAGGACACTCATGGCTCCCTCTGATAACTTGTCGCACCATGCAGATGAGCCAAGACTACCTCAGCCCACCAGATTTCCACACTCTCGCACACACACTCAGACACAAACTTCTGCTGTAGATGCGTTGATTTATACCTAGGCAAACACACGCACGCTGTTTGCATGCAAATAGATTTGCAGACTGCACTTCCTTCCTACACCATCCTCCATTCTACATAGCTTGGTGCAACTTATTCTGGGCTTATTTTAGTTAAGAACCAGGCACGTAGACAAGAAAAGGCTGTTTTATTGACATGTGAAGTCACCATTTAGGGGCGGATAAATCTAAAGTTGAATGGAGTGGAATATACAGGTAGTTAAGACCAGCTCATTCAAGTCCAAGACCAAAAAAAGAGTCTAATTTAAAGGGATAATTCACCAAAAATGAAAATTCTGTCATTAACTACTCACCCTCATGTCGATCCAAACCTGTAAGACCTTCGTTCATCTTTGTAAGACAAATTAAGATATTTTTGATGAAATCCGAGAGCTTTCTGACCCTGCATACACTCTTAAAAATAAAGGTGCTTCACGATGCCATAGAAGAACCTTTTTGTCTAAATGGTTCCATAAAGAACCTTTAACATCTGAAGAATGTGGCGAAAGAAGGTTCTTCAGATTATAAAAAGGTAAGAAAGAGATGGTTCTTTAAAGAACCTTTGACTAAATGGTTCTTTGTGGAACTAAAAATGGTTCTTCTATGGCATCGCTTGAAGAACCTTTTGAAGCACCTTTATTTTTAAGAGTGTAGACAGCAACGCAACTACCACATTCAAGCGACTACAAATCGAAAACAAAAATAACTTTATTCAACAATTTCCTCTCTTCTGTGTCAGTCTTCGACGCGCATTCATGAGAGTATCATGACATGTGTGGTGGTGCTGAAGCAGGAGCGGCGTTCTGATGTAGAACCCAGAAATAGTTGAAAAAAGTTGCTACTTTTGTTTTCTTAGCACACAAAAATAATTCTCGTAGCTCCATAAAATTAAGGTTGAACCACTGATGTAACATGGACTATTTTAACGATGCCCTTACTACATTTCTGGGCATTGAACATGGTAGTTGCTGTGCAGGGTCAGAAAGCTCTTGGATTTCATCAAAAATAACTTCATTTGTATTCCGAAGATGGGTGAAGGTCTTACAGGTTTGGAACACCATGAGGGTGAGTAAATTTTTGGGTGAACTCTCCCTTTAAGTCAAGATGGAGACCAGAAATGAATCAAGACTGAATCCACATGCTCCCAAGTTGGACCCCACGATGGTTTTGGGAAATGCATCCCAGATCGGAACTGGCTGTTTTTTGTGCAATAGGCATCAAAAAGTCTTGTCCCTCAAAATAAATGATGGTAAGGGGTATTTACACTTGGACACTTCAAGTATTTTAGTAATGAAAAAACATATGATCAGCAACTGCAAAACTCAAACACTTGCCATATGGGGCCTAAAGAGTGGCAACGGAACATTTGCATTCATATCATCATTGCAAAGACGCATTTATGTGGCCAAGTGTAAATGGAGCATGCATGCTCGATCAGATAGCATTTGGATCCCTGAGGTTGGGACTAGGGGCAACTACTGTGCCCTTTTGAAACAGTACTGGTTTTGGAAGTCTTTCATGGGGGAACATTCTAGAAGCTTGTCTCCTCCGTTTGAATGTATTCATCCTCTTAGAGATTAGGTGACCCTGTGTCACTAATATAATCTGTTGAATAAAGTCTCATAGAGACATTTGCATTAAATTCTGCCTGTCATCCTTAGGTGCTTCTTGAAGTTTTAAGGTCCCAGTTTAGATCTCATTTCTGCAGCCATTGACCAAGCTCAGCATTCAGACACATTGTGTTAAGCCTAAACTTTAACGTCCTCTTTTTTTAGAAGACCAGATTGTCTCTTTAGCTATGTCTCACATTATTTCTCCAAAGCCCACCCATTTAAAAAAAAAACTGTTACCTGAAGTGTGGAAGATCAGCTTATCCTGCAAGCTGAAGAACTCTCCTCTAATCCTCACCGTCGCTTTTATTCCACCGCAGAGCCGGAGAGTGCCAGTCCCAGCAGAGCAGACCTATTCATGTTCCCCTGCCCTCTCCGTTCACACCGTGCCCTCCGCTGGCATACCACAATCCCCTGGACAAAGAGAGCAGGAAATCTCTATTGTATTACAGAGCATCTAGGGTTACTGCCAAAGAGAAGTCTTAAAGAAAAGAAATGGTTTGATAAGAGCAAGCTAGTCATCATCAATCAGTCTTATGAACAGTCCTGCACAAAAGGTGATAAAGCTGGGTTATCAGAACTTTAGCAGCAAATCCAGCAATATTTACCCTTTATCACAGCACTTTGGTGGGTTTCAACAATTCTTAACACCTGTCCTACCCATTGTGAAACGTTTAACTTTGAGACGTATGATCAGATTTGACAATTACAATTCAAGCATTGGCTTGACGGTTTTATCCAAAGCAACTTCAAGTGCGTTCAAGGTATAAACCTTCTTTTTGTGGGACTCGAACCCATTGCTGTTCCTACACTGCAAAAAATTACTTTTTAGACTTTTATCACTTGTTTTCCAGTTAAGATATCTAAAAAAAAAATCAAAATGTACTTGATACTGCATTAGATGTTTTGTTATAATCAACTTATTACAGTAAAACAAAATATACTCATACTGAAGACACATTTCCGCAAGACAAAAGTCTTAGTGTTGCTTCTCCAGTAAATGTATCTTGTTTTACAGATCTTTAGATATTTTGACTTTAAATAAAAACGGACAAAACCAATCATTCAGAAAAAGTGTTTTTTTTCTTTCCAGTGTAGCACAATGCTCTACCAGTTACTACAGAAACTATAGAATAATAAATAAATCACTATGATTGTCCACATCACCCACAACGACTCTCTAATGACCCAGTGTGTTGGTGTATGAAGATAAATGAAGGGTTTTCATATTTAATTATGGGGGATCTAGCAAATAACCATGTCCTCATTATTTTGGCCAAGAATGACTTATTAGCATTCTTGGTTGAATATCATTCCATCAGCAGTCAGCAGTATAAAGTCAGATTACTCTGTGGAACCCTTTCTCTTTAATTACAGTGTGGACAGCTTTTTTTCAAAGGTGAAACTATTCCCCTGTTAGGTGTGGCTTCTGTTTATGAGGAGACTAAGCTCTCTTTTTTGTGGCTTTCATGTGGCAATTAAATCTGTCTCCTAACACTGGGTGGCGGGAGGTGCTAAGACAAGCAAACGTCTGAACGGAAAAAAAAAACGCTTTTGGCTGAAGGCTTTAACAAACATAATTAATTACTCCAGACAGGTATGTATTGAAAACATTCTGATCCAAGCCTGTGAGCCATTTAGATCAGTAGATATATTCAAATAAGCTACAGCAAAGACATAGGAAATTAAGCCAAATGTTTCTTAGAAGTTTTTGAATGCAGGAGGAAAGAAAACTGTTTTCATGTTTTGTCTGAGGATGTTTTAAACCACTTTTACATGACTGATGGATATGGGTTGAGGTGTCGTAAAAGAAATATTCTAAGTTCAGTAGGGTTAAGCTCTATCAGCATTTGCGGCATAACGTTGATTACCACAGAAAATAATTTTGATTTGTCCCTCAGTATTTTTTATTTTTTTGGTTTGTTTAAAAAGCAAAAATGTGGTTACAGTAATGCATTTACACATAAAGTAAATAGGGCCAATGTTCCAGAGGTTTTCAAACCATAAGAGTGAATTAAAAGTGAATCATTTGAGCTGTAAAGCTGTCTCAGCTGTCTCTAGTTATGTGCTACAAATTTGATTCCTGTGAGTTTTCTCAATTTAAAAAGTTTATAGATTGTCAAATTTCTTACAAAATTTCACATGGTCACATTGAAGTTGAAAGGTTTTGCTTTTTTTTTTTTAGCCTTTTTCTCTTTGATAATTGCTACCACAAATGCTGCTAATAGAGCTCAACCTGCACTCAACACATTTTTATAAGCATATTTGTTTAGACTAAACCAGATATTTGTGTGTGTGTGCTGTATATATATTTGAACCTACGTTTCTTACTCAAATTACCCGCACACAGAGATTTCACCCCTTTACACACATTAGCAATTCAATTGTTCTTCTCTGAGGGTGGGGGGGGGGAATCCTGGAGTCTTCTGTCACTTCCCAAATCAATCACGTTGTTTCTACCCTCTCAACAGAGATAAGGTGCAAAGAGAGCAAAAATTCCACACCATTAGGTCACTGTAAGAGAAAGTGTCTAGACGTTTATTTGTGTCTCGTGTCTCTCAGTCTCTCTTTGAAGGCGCGGGGTGGCCCCTCTGTCAGGTGTGTCCTGACGGGAGGAGGCGTGGGGCGTGGGGTGGGGGGTCTGGATCAAGGTGTGGTGCTTGCGCTTTGATGTGGGGCCTGTCATGCTCCGTTGCCTCCTGATGCTTCTTGGCTGCCGTGATGTCTACAGCCACAGACCAGGTAAACCTTGGGCCTCTTTCCACACACACACACTCATAGCACTGTCCTTTTTTTGTACGCTGTGACACAGGAGGTGCTGAGCTATTGAAGGGGTTACAATGCACGTCTTGTTGCCCAGCCTCCCACATTTCTCCATTCTGTGGTTACTGAAAAGACAGCTATGCAGTAATTTCAGAGGTATTATGCCCCAGGCAATAGGCCCCTGTAAACTTAAAGGGAAAAAGGTGTCTCAGGTAAGAATCAGGTTGAAGGCTGCGTGATTTCCATTATGACATATTATTCTTCGCGTCTCACACCCTCAAATCGAAGCGCAGCCACTCCACTTGAGGCACGTCAACATGTCTACGTTTTAGACACAGGTTAATTTCTTGCCGGTCTTTATTCTGTTATGATAACCCCGATGGCAGCTGGAGAACTTAATTCCACTTAAATTTACCAAGTATGGCAGAGCTGTTATGAAAACCAACACGCTCTGAAGATGTGGTGTCCGTTTGCACCACATTGCTCAGAAACATCATGCATGAGAGACTGTGATTGTGGTGTGCATGTGCAGCATATGCTGTGGGCGGCCTGGAATGTGCATGAGTAGTGAACACACACAATTGCACACACACACTCTTGTGGTGCTTTTCCACTGCATGGTACGGCACGGTACAGTTCACTTTTGGGGGGTTTTCCACTGGGTACAGTACCTGGAACCTGGTACTTTTTTTAGTACCACCTCGGTTGGGGTTCCAAGTGAACCGTACAGTTACCAAAACGTGACGTGTAAACTCTTGGATTGGCCGGAGAGAATCGTCACTACCTGCGTCACTGAACTTGCGACACAAACACAAAAGAACCGCTAGATTTAAATCAGCACAGCCAGCGAAGGATCGAACGCAACTGTTTTGAACGAGCGCACCTTTTTTTAACAACCAAAAAGTTTTGTTGCCGAGCCGAGTCATACCACGCAGTGGAAAAGCGCCATTGTAGTTCTTGCAGTAACTTCAAATACTGAAAATAAAAATATGACAGAACTGTGCTAAAAAAATTATGATGTAGTAGGGTCACTCATCCATTTAGCTTTGTTGACTCTCTACCCTACAAAATTTTTCTTTGGAATAAAATATATACACACACACACACATATATATATATACATATACTAGGGGTGGAACGGTTCAACTTACTCATGGTTCGGTTTGTATCACGGTTTTAGAGTCACGGTGTGACGAGAAGGGCGGGTCCGAGAGCCGTGGGAATGGAGCGAGGCCGGTGGAGTAATTGCGAATGCGCGACACCTGCGCCACTCACCGGTCTCGAGTCTCACGGAGGAGCTCCGGAAGGATACAAAGGGGGAGTGACGACAGGGAAAGACGAGAGAGGACCAGGCCTGGATTTTATTTTGTGTGTTGGTTTCGTTTGTGCGCGGCAGTCGTCCGCGAGGGGCTGTCGCGCTATTTT
>NW_015505233.1:2108720-2132044 GCF_001515645.1 Sinocyclocheilus grahami | reverse complement strand
TATGAAAACCAACACGCTCTGAAGATGTGGTGTCCGTTTGCACCACATTGCTCAGAAACATCATGCATGAGAGACTGTGATTGTGGTGTGCATGTGCAGCATATGCTGTGGGCGGCCTGGAATGTGCATGAGTAGTGAACACACACAATTGCACACACACACTCTTGTGGTGCTTTTCCACTGCATGGTACGGCACGGTACAGTTCACTTTTGGGGGGTTTTCCACTGGGTACAGTACCTGGAACCTGGTACTTTTTTTAGTACCACCTCGGTTGGGGTTCCAAGTGAACCGTACAGTTACCAAAACGTGACGTGTAAACTCTTGGATTGGCCGGAGAGAATCGTCACTACCTGCGTCACTGAACTTGCGACACAAACACAAAAGAACCGCTAGATTTAAATAAGCACAGCCAGCGAAGGATCGAACGCAACTGTTTTGAACGAGCGCACCTTTTTTTAACAACCAAAAAGTTTTGTTGCCGAGCCGAGTCATACCACGCAGTGGAAAAGCGCCATTGTAGTTCTTGCAGTAACTTCAAATACTGAAAATAAAAATATGACAGAACTGTGCTAAAAAAATTATGATGTAGTAGGGTCACTCATCCATTTAGCTTTGTTGACTCTCTACCCTACAAAATTTTTCTTTGGAATAAAATATATACACACACACACACATATATATATATACATATACTAGGGGTGGAACGGTTCAACTTACTCATGGTTCGGTTTGTATCACGGTTTTAGAGTCACGGTGTGACGAGAAGGGCGGGTCCGAGAGCCGTGGGAATGGAGCGAGGCCGGTGGAGTAATTGCGAATGCGCGACACCTGCGCCACTCACCGGTCTCGAGTCTCACGGAGGAGCTCCGGAAGGATACAAAGGGGGAGTGACGACAGGGAAAGACGAGAGAGGACCAGGCCTGGATTTTATTTTGTGTGTTGGTTTCGTTTGTGCGCGGCAGTCGTCCGCGAGGGGCTGTCGCGCTATTTTATTATTAAAGTTTCTTTGAATGTTCGCCGGTTCCCGCCTCCTTCTTCCCGACCTACAAACGTTTGTTACACGGTTTCGGTGCTAAGTTTAGGGAAAAACTATACTGTCAAATGAAAATAAGAATAATCTATCTAACTAGAAGCAACAGCACAAATAAATACAATAGAGTAAAGATACAAAAGAATAATAAATTATTTTCCGTTTTTTTTTAGGTAGGTCTAACATTAGTTTTTAGATACAGAAATTGAATAAAGTACTCAAATGTAAAATAGCATTGCATATTTTACTGTATAAATTAAAGATTAATCTTTATTAAAGTTACAAAAGCTATTCAATCAAGAGCAGTGAGTGATTTCCTTGTTGCTGTATGATTAATATTAAGAAAGTGCTGTCACTTTAAGAGAATGCACTGATCCAGTGCACTGATACTCAGTGCACTGTGTTCAGCCGGCTATGTTTGCTATGAATCTTTCCAAGACGGCCATTTTGACAATCTTTGGCTGAATTTGTCCATTCAAACACAATACTTCAGAGAGAGCTTAATATTTGCGCGCGTTTGCACACACAAATCTTCTCACTGCATGCGAGCTCGAGTCCTCTGGCTCTTAAATGTTTAAACTGGCAAGGCCTTAAATGAGTTTAGTTTAAACACAGATATCAACGTGTGCTGTTCAGATCTCATCTGTGCACGCGCGCTATCAGCACGATGACGGAATAAATGACTGCTGATATTCCAGCATACGGCATTCGCATTGAACAAGAGTGAATGGTTTGTCCAGGTTTCCCAACCATTTTAGATCGACAAACTGAACTGTATAAGATTTCTATTCAAACTGAAAGCATAAATCTAGGCTACCCGCTAACATTTTCAAAGCACAATGCAAAACTGTGATATTTCATTCCCTGACGCTCTACAATCGGCAGCACTAAGCTCGGAAGCGTATATTCTTACTTGCCGCACCGGCAACCCGTCAAAATAAACGCTTGCTGATTTTAAGTTTGAAAATGAAAAATTCTAATAATTCAAATTAAAAATAATAATTAAGGTTCAAATTAAAATAATAATAACAATAAAAAATATTAGCATTTTATTTTTAAGTTTACTATAAAATGTTGTTGTAATGAACTGGGAATTACAAATTAAAATTCTGTCCTTATTCACTCACCCTTAAAATGTTCTCAATCCATATACTTTCGCTCATCCATGGAACACAAAAGAAGAACATTTGAAACCTGCATGAAAACAAACAGAAATTGAAGTCATTAATCACTGAAAATGTTGACATCCACCCTAGTGTTCATGAGAAAAGTAGCAATGCCCCTTTTCGTGTCTGTTTTGTTTTCGAATTATTCTTTGGCGTCAGATCTTTTCAGTAAATCGGTTGATTTGGATTCATTAAACTGAATAATTCATTCATGAATCAAACTGATCAGGTTCTAGAGTTCAATTCACTGACTCAAAGAACTGGTAGCCGTTAACAGCAGTTAACAACTCACTAAATAAAAGATTTTCAAAGAATAATTTTTCATACAATTTCTCACATGGTGCTCTGAATTTCTCCTTCTGGAACAACATGAGGGTGCTTAAATGATGGCAGGATTTTCTAATTAGAAAAGGTTATTTTATTTGAAAATAAGGCAAAGATATGGAGTAAGATTTTTTTAACATACCCACACTTCTAATCACAGTACCTCACAGTTTACATTGTTATCCTCTTCCCAGGGGTTGAACCTGTGGCCTTTGGCATTCTCATTGTAACGGTGATCATTTCCCATCAAGTAACTAACTTCAGGTTTTTCAACTGAAACTTCAGAATGACACGTCCTCTACATAAACACACCTTCAGTGGTACATGCATAGTCATTTCAAGTTGTGGGCCTCATTTGCATGGGATTGAACTAACACCGTTTAGAAATTCACA
The DNA here is from genome assembly GCF_001515645.1 of Sinocyclocheilus grahami. Classification (NCBI taxonomy): domain Eukaryota; kingdom Metazoa; phylum Chordata; class Actinopteri; order Cypriniformes; family Cyprinidae; genus Sinocyclocheilus; species Sinocyclocheilus grahami. The sequence goes on along the minus strand of NW_015505233.1, from coordinate 2,129,130 downwards.
AGCCACAAATATACCCTTTTCACACATACTCAGATGCACAGTTTAACTGCTTGTAACGTCACCTTTTGGTTTACAATAGTGAAACATTTCTACAAAGCCTTCACCTGGGACTTGGACCTGCATTCGCTAACAATATTCTTTGCTGTTCGATTGTTAGAGCTCCCTATTGTCCCTAAGTGTATTTTAACTACAATGCCTGAGCCCTTGTGAGTAAATGCTTCTACTAAAATTGATTCACCTAATGCCAGATTTCCAATTAAAAGTTCTCCTTTCCCCAGGTTCTTCACATTTGGCTCAACACAACTCTCTCATTGACTCATACGTGTATGTTTATTGCAAATACAGCACATCAAATCAACCTGTGGTTAAAGGCTTGTTTTAACCTGTGATTAAAAATGATTGTGAAAGCACATACTTACCGGGCCACATATGCAATTGAGAGTGCGACCTCTGCATTTGCAAACCAGGTCTTTATGCATTAGGCTTATATAAGAGCATAATTAATTCACACATCAGCATTTACAACAAGCACAGTGGTAAATAAAATGATTTTCTCATAGGCTGTATTACAACCTTTGCATAACTGAACAATAAGGTGTGAATGTAAAGCCCATACAGTAAAGATTTTGTTTTTAGAAGAGACGAGGGCTAGTTGTCACACTTACTCTGGTGAATACAAGGTTCATTTTGTCACAATTAATAAATTTAATAAATAAATAATCATATTAGAATGGAATTTATTACAATAATAAAACACTTCACATCAAACTTCATATTATAATATAAAATAATAATAAAATGAACTATTATTAGTGAAAAATTCTTAAAAAATAAATATATTTAGGTTTGAAACCACAAGATAGTCGAATGGACACTAGCCCTGGTCTGCTGTTTAAGTAAGTTATGTGTGTGTTAAAGTATTCCCGGCGTGCGGTGAACATTAAAGGTTTTTAGGCTATGTTGAACAGTTATTAAATCATCCCCAGCGTGTGATATACGAGTGTGTGTATTTTTTTGTTTTTTCAGAAGCATGTGTTACAGTATTTTATGTGTGCGAGAAACACGTTTTATAGTATTTTTACAGTGCATTTGAGGCAAATGGTTAAAGCGTTCTCGGAATATGAAGTGTGTGTAAAAGCGTTCAGAGACAGTGTGGAGCATGCATTAAAACACGGTATGTGATGTGGGTGTGTTAAAATACTCTCTCTCTCTCTCTTGCCTTTGAATGGTTCAGCACTTCCTGTCTCACAGGCCCTGCTCCACACATTGTGTAAATATTATTTTAGCAAAATAATATGCAGTTAATAAAGTTTAATTGATCTGTGCAGCTTTGCATGAAATCTGCATCAATCAAACAGAGCCTAAAATCTAGACTTCATCTGCTAATGTTGATTTTCTATTTAGTGTTGGTTTAGAATTAATTTATGTTTAAGAAAGTGAGCCTCATTCATTTAAAAATGCAATATCTGCTGTAAAACAACTGTTGAATTACTCAACTCATAAATATAAGTCAGATATAAATGATACATAAATGCAGCCAAGTCTACAAGCATCTAAAAATGAGTGCTGTCAAACGAATCCAAAATAAAAGTTTTTTTTACATAATATATATGCGTGTACTGTGTATTATGTATATATAAATGCACACACATACAGTGTATATTTCGAAAATATTTATATGTATTTACATGTATATATTTATATTCATGTAATTTACATTATATATAAATATATTTAAAATATAAACATAACTTATTTTTCTTAAATATATACATGCATGTGTGTGTATTTATATATACATAATAAATATACACAGTACACACACATATATTATGTAAACGAAGACTTTTATTTTGGATGCGATTAATCACGCTTAATCGTTTGACAGCACTACTAAAAATCAAGAAAACATTAAAGCTTCATCACCAGAGTTGTTATCTTCTGGTTAAGGCGTAAAATCTACACAATCTCACCTGGTATGAGCAGTATTTCACAACCACTAACATTTTCAACTTTCATTTTTCTTCTTGCTTTCCCACCTCTCCAAAAGATGCCTGTAAGACGAAAGCGTGGCGGCCGTCCCTTATCACTGTCTTTTGGTGCTCACCAAAAAAATATGGCAGTTCCACGTTACAGGAGAAATAGCATTTGGGATTATAGTTCTAAGGACAACCCTGACTATTCACACTTGGCATTAGCAAGACAGCCTCAGTACAAGAAGGATATTTTTTATTCCTTCAATTTAACTTTAATTACTCAAATCTCTGTGAGGGCACACAAGAAAAGCCCAGACATTTGTGTCAAGAAGATTACCAGACTGCCCTGCCAAGTCCGTGCGTCGCTGCATCGTTAGATAGAATTCAAATTCAAATCCGGGCTAAAGACAGTGCAGCTGTCACCCCCCTGGCCTGCAAAGCACCCCTTGGATCAAAAAGTAGCTGTCCTCCTCTGCTTGCTTCTCATCTCCTTCCTCTTCCCCCCTAAGGACCCTAATCCCTCTCTCCCCACTGACTTTGACAGCCAAAATAAAGCTATAAAACCCTCAAAATAATTAGTAATTAAAAATAAAAAATGTTTTCCCTTTCATTTTCAAGTCAGGTAGGGAGAGGTGTCAAGGGTGCCGATTCCCGTGCCAGAAAGAGACTGTATTTTCTTTTCGATTCACGTCTTCATTCACACGAAGATACATGTGCCTATGGTGGAGACGTATCAATCATGAACCGTGCATGCAGTTTTGAGAAGTCTTCCACTAGGCGTTTAGCTTGAATTTTTTTATCGCAGTGCTGGAATGCGCAGATGTGTCACACTGACACAGTCAGGAAGTTCTTTGGTCTCATCAGGTGAGTGAGTAATCTTTCTACAGTATAGTGCTCTCTTATATCTAAAGCACACTTACTGTTGATTGAATAAGTGCTCAGTTCACCTTTAAACATTGATGCACCCACATTTTATGCCAATTTTATGAATAGAAATACCTAGAGAAAGCTGCCCGTTAGCATTCTCAATCCTCTCATTCACAGTTGTTTGGCTGGTGCAGGACTCCCTTGAAAGTATGACTAGGTGAATCATTTGTGGGAAAACATTGTAATATTTAGGATTTATACAATATCGTTCAAAAGGTTACGGTCAGTACAATTTTTAAATATGTATTATGTTTACCAAGGCTGCATTTGTTTGACAACTAAATTCAGCAAAAACACATGATCCTCAGAATTCATTCTAATGTGCTGATTTGGTGCTTAAGAACCATTTATTGTTATCAGCCTTGAAAACAGCTGTGCTGCTATTTATTTATTTATTTATTACGTAAACCATGATACATTTTTTTTTCTGGATTTGATTAATAGAAAGTTCAAACAGATGGCATTTATTTGAAATAGATCTTTATAAATGTCATTACTCATTTTAGATTATTTTAATGCTCCCTTGCTGAATAAAAGTATTAATTTCTTCCAAAAAAAAAAACATTTACTGACCCCAAACTTTTGAACAGCAGTGCATGTATAATAATCAATACTGAATATTTATATTAAAAATATTGAATATACAATGTACAATATTGTAATGATACTGTAAATATGATGAATATTACAGAATGATGAATAATATAGAATATTCGGCTGCATTTGAATGGCTGTCAGTGGTGAAAGGTGCTTTTTACAACCAGATATTGTAGTCAGAGCATCTATATCTGCAGTCTCCTGGGCCAATAAAAAGCCAGAACCTCTTGTCAAATGCAGAGCCACCACTGAAATCCAGTAAAAGTGATTTTATACCAACATATATATTTCAGACCATAGTTCATTTTCAAAACCTAATGAGTTGCCCCATTGCTGACTGCCTACATCTAAGGCGGCATCATAACCATGGAACTTTACAAGTGACAGACGTGGAATGCTCTAAATAGGCAACAAACAGCACTAGTAATGCATCTATCAACTGATTTCTAAAGAGTTTGCCAGTAGCATGTTACTAAGTTTAACTATGATTTACACATTTGGCAGACAACTTACCCAAACTTGCGCTCAAGGTACACAAGTTCCTGCATTGCCTGTGAATTGAGCCCTTGACCTTGGTGTTGCTAGTGCAATACACTGCATTCTTTTCAGTAATGAATGACATATAACTATATTCACTTGTCTCACCTTGTCCACCATCTTTAATTTATATTGTCAATCTGCAAGTGTGCTGCAATGCATTCTGGGATTTCCTTCTGTGAAAAGGAGACATGCAGTGCCTTAGAATTTAAGCAAAATGAGTATCTCAGCAGGCAGCATAATTTTGGAATAGGATACTTTTAAAGTCAGGATACTTTAAAATGCTGCCTCTGAAGGCGGCTTGCTAGGTTTTGGAACAGAGCACATGCCTACTCATGACTATTGAGTATGAGGGATTTACAAGCAAATGGCACTTATTGGCTCTGCTGTCTTATTATTCACTTCCATTAAAATAGCTTGACATCATGGCCGTGGTTTCTCGCTGCCTTCTTATCTCTGGAGTCCCCCACCCCAATCAATCAGGTCTGTTAAACCCCATAAAAGGTTCTGCAAAACCAGATTATAGTGCCATGGTTTGGAATGCTATGTGCAGCAGCTTGTTTTGTCTGCTGGAAGAGCACCATACAATTGATTGGCATGTTGAAATTACAGGAGCCTTGCAAGGTTAAGAACGGACCTGGCATGGGGCTGATACATTAAATTTGTCTGGCATAGCCAAGTAAAGCATCTGATTACAATTTCAAAGCAGAGAACTGGCGCTGATTAAAATCAAGAGTCCAGATGTATAGTCTGAAGCCCCCCTATGTGGCAACGGTAAACAGGCTAAAGCAGCACCATGGGATGAAGTTCAGCCCTATGAATGGGCCTTACTACATCAGCCAATCATTTATGAGATTGAGTGAATATGGGCGGAGCTACAGTCATTGATGCACTGAGCTTCACAACAGACTCTCCAGCAAAACCAAGTTCCTGCTAACTGACGAAGAAAGCGTGCATTTCAAACGTGTATCTCCTGAAAGAGTTTCCCAACTGCTTTCTGCCGACTTCTAACAAGCCGCAAAAGCCGGCTCGGTAACCCCACCCCCTCTTCCTCGTTCCTCTCTTGGCCCCGGGGAGGGAAGGACGATTAATATCTGCCTACCTTGTTACCTAATTCATTATGGAATAGCAGTTAATTTGATTTGATATTATTTTAATAAAATTCAGTAATATATTAGATTGTTTCAGGCTATCAAAATAATTTTCCAATTATTACAGTTACTCAACCAAGTCTCTTTTTTTCCCCTTTGCGAACGGCAGTTGGTCTGACTCTGAATATATTAGCTCCAACAACTCCATCCCGTCTGAGGGAAGAAAAACTATATATGCATGATTACACCAGAAATGTTATTACTGGTAATGTGATGCCCACAGAACTAAGAAAATGGCCTACAGTTAGATGTGTGATTCGCGCAACGTGGAGCCTTAAATGCTTTTGATTTCTGTCCTGTAGGGAGAAGAAAAATATATGTACATTATTTATTATTTATGCACAAAATAAAAATGTGTACACACAAACAGAATTTCCTTTAGATATAACACATACATCATTGGAAAAAAAATGGAAGTACACTACCAACTTAAATACACTTTTCAGTAGTGGAGTAAAAGCTCTGTCTCATGCGAACTTTCATATGAATCAGGAATTCATATGACCTGCTATAAAGTCTGATTTATTTTATTTTGGTGAATCTATTCTTCCAGACAGTTTAAAATTCATCTAGTCCTTTGCAAAGCACATGGGAACTAGTGTTGATATTGTTAACTAAATCTAAAACTATAAAAAATAATATTCATTCATTGAAAAAAAGCTTAAATAAAATATAAATACTAGATGGAAAACTTAAATGGAAATTATGGAAAAATGTCTTGATGACTAATTTAAATTAAATTATTATTGAAATTAAATTAAATTAAACTATCTACTAAATCTACAAAACTAAAACTGCTGGGAACAAGAAATCCACTGTTCAGTTTTAGATAATGTAACAACAAATATTCAAATTTATTCAGAATATTATTTTTTTCCATTTCTTAAATGTAATTGAATTCAATGCAATACAATTCAATTGTAATAAAAATATTAATGTTGTTTTACCAGTTTATAAATTGAAGTAGCAGCAAAAAAAAAATCACTTTTTAAATTATAACTAGTTTATGTTTTAGAAAGGTACAATTTCAAAGTAAATTCCACAACATCATTTGAAAAATCAACTGATATTTTGATGATTTGAATAAACAATGTTCAGAGAATTTAAATGCTTAAGTAAATGTACTTGGCGTGAACTTTTATCTTCTCATGCCACATGAAAATCCATGAAAAAGAGAGTTTTTGACCTCACCCAGACCACACTCATGCCAAGATTTTATCTTGGATCAGAAACACAGAACAATGCACAATAAAGTGACTTCTAATTAACACTCTCTCATCGGTGAAGGATTGTTGGATTGCATTTATATAGAAATCATTCGCCAGACTGGGGACCAACATTCCCATAGTCCTCTGAGATCTGCGTACTAATCATCTAGGGAGGGTCACGATCTGCCTATTGGATGCTCTCGCCTCAAATTCTGACCGAAGGGCTCCCACAAAGCGATGCTCCCCTCTTCCCTAACATTCACACTGCCAATTCGGGAAGTCTCCTGCTGAAGTGAGGGACGCTTGGCAATGAAGTAACGCTTTTTTGATGTTTTTTGATCATTCTGCTTGGTGCAAAGTTAGTGCATGTGTGCACAATTCGACTTTTCCACCAAAACTTCACAGATTATTTTTTTTGCAAAAGAAGGTCACTCTGCAACTTTCTTTGTCATGAAATAAATATGACAGCATTTAATGACTTTGTGACTTAAATTAAAAAGTTACCAAAGTAAATTTGAGCATGCTTTTAATTTTTCACTTGGAAGCATCTTGTTAACTTTACATTTGAATACACCAAACAAACTGATGGACCCATGGAAAATGAGTTTATGATAAAAACCATTACTTCATCTTCTGGAAAGAGCAAAAGGGCTTTTGAACACAAAACACTTTCAAAGGACTAGTTTACATTTGACGTCTAAGTCGAAATTCCGCTATGATAAATGATGGAAACCAGTTTGCTTTCACAAAGACATGTCCAAATCAGGCCACAAATGCCTCATTGTTGTCACTGGCCATGTTTTTTGTTAAACTGCCTGGGTCAGTTATACATTTAAGCATGTGCTACATAAAAGTAGATTCAATACAGGCAAAGATTCATAGTGTTATGTCAGTGATTAATCACTTTTGAATTATATATATATATATAAAAAAAGGAGTGTTTCTTATTTGTTTATTTTGGAATTAAGTCCACAACTGGTTTGACGCCCGTTGTAACTGGGTGCACTGCACTGTATGTGCTTTATTCTTAATTGGGATCATAACAAATAGTGAGGGGAAAGAAAAACAAAAGTGAAAAGTTCCAATATTCTTGTATTTATGTGGGTTTCATCCATCTTTACAAAATGTTATACCATTTTCAACCAAAACAAATTAATTCACAAATTTTAACAAAAAGTAATAGATATCAAAGACAGACAGACAGACAGACAGACAGACAGACAGACAGATATAGATAGATAGATAGATAGATAGATAGATAGATAGATAGATAGATAGATAGATAGATAGATAGATAGATAGATAGATAGATAGATAGATAGATAGATAGATAGATAGATAATACACTGTGTGTCTCTAATCTAATCTAATTTACTAACCTTGATACACAGTTATTTGGGTCTACAGGATCTTCTCTATGAAATAATTTACTGTTTTATGGTATACTGCATAAATAAATAATTTAAGATATAATATAAGGCCTTACTTTTCTAGCTAGACCTTACTTTATACACCATCCAGACATTTTTTTTTTTACAATCTATTAAAAAAGTATCAAAATAAATTTGAAATAGGATGGATCTGTGGGAAAAATTGAAAAAAAAAAAAGTAATCTGTCAACATTGCAGACAAAATCCTTATTTTTATGCTAAAATTCATGAGGTAAAATATTAAAATCAAGATATGTTCTCTGAACTCTTATCGTATGCATATTTGCTTTCAAACTAAATTATCTTATTTTAAAGATGAAGATATTTTTTTTCCTGGAAAACAAGAAACAATCATTCTAAAATCAGTTTGTTACACACAAACACACATATTCTCTCACACATTTCTTACTCCACACTCATTGATGCATTCACATCTGCACACACAAACATGCATATACATACCCACACAGAAAACGCACATGCACAATCAGTCACACGCACGCTTTTAATGGTACCAGTACACAAAGAAAAAAATGTACAGTAACTATCTGAAAACATGACAAACCACCTTTGACTACATCAGGTAACAATGCAGAGCCTTCTAAAACACAAAGCATTAGGAAAACCGTGTTTCTCGCTCCTAAGATTCAGCTGAAGTAGAAAATGAAAACCGAAGAATGACAATGATTTATACCTCTAGAAGCAAAGATAACAGAACAATAGTGGTGGCCCTCCAGTAAGTACACAAAGGGGATTGTTGAGGTTTTTTAAGCTTTAAGGCAGCTTGTCACGCTGAATCTTTCTGCTTAATATCGCACTTTCCTTTCCGATGGTCAACGTGGCTCGTTAAAACAGTAAGACAAAAAGCTCTTTTATATCATTTATCTGCCATTCATTCAATCATTCATTCATTCATTCATCTGTCAGTAATGTTCCCTTTTTTATTCCTGGCTAAATGATCAAGACCCGGGTATCTCATTAGTTGTGTGTGCAGAAAGTCTTTTGATGCAGCCACTCACACTCCTGGTCAATATATCCTAGCTTCAACCATCTTATTAAGTGGTGTTCCAAGAACAGAGCAGGCCACCAAGGGCAGCGAGCTGTCTTTCCTGGTATTAAACCAATCCTGTAATGTTTTGCAGACTAGAATATATTTCCGGCGTATTATTTAAATAGTCGCTCTCTTGATGCTTTTTTGTTGTTTGTTTTTTTTCTTATTCTGAGCCGCATTATTTTTGGAGACAACTGCATGCTGGAGGATACGACCCTCTCTGCCAACTCTTCCTCTTTAGCCTGATTCGAATAAAGAGCTTTGAATTAAGTGGACAGCCCCCCCTTAGACTAACAGCAGTGTGCCTTTAAGAAAGCGACCATGCCAGAGAAAATCATTTTGATTGACGTTACAAGGAAATTTCCAGCCCGGCTGATTTAATTGTGAATGCCAGGGGGCATCATCGGGGGCCAGGTAATAGCTCTTTTGCAGGGTGATTTTTTGATCTGGGCTTCTCCCTGTGGTAGCGTCCGCACGGGCTCGGAGGGCCAGAGGGCAGAAGAACAAAGAGAACTTTATGCCTGTGAATTCCACTTCCTTGCCTTTGAAAACAAAGCTTCTGGAATGGGCAGTTAAACTGTGGAAGTAGATTCCCAAGCTCATTTGATGTTAAGTCTTTAGTGTCAAGAGTGGCATATTCATTTATGAAAAGCGAGAGAAAGAGAAAAAGAGCGAGTGAAGGAGAAAGGGAGGCAGCTGCATCTTCTAACAAACAGGCTTGCTGTGTCTTGGACGGAAGAGGTGTGGATGGCTTTTCAAACGGGCCTGGAGGATTAGGGGATGAGAGCTTAATGAGAAACACATCAGGCGTCAGCTGACTGAGCTGTCAGACGGCGTACTGCGGCGGGCTGGGGAGCGGGGCGAGGGCGAAGGACCCCGAACCTGCTCCTAGAGCTGACGCCGGCTGGCCGCTGCGCGACCTGTCAGGTTATGAGCTCAAATCTCGAAACCAATCAACGCTGACCCCCAGAGCCAATAGTCATAGAGGCTAGTCAAACTAATCTATGCCTGTAACACTTTAAAGCAGTTTTACATAAACAAATGTGAATAGGAACATATAGGGATGAAAAGCAATGAGACAATAGCATTTTAATCTCAACCAAATAAAAGTGATTATCCACAATTCTACATTGTTTCTGTGCATTTGCTAAAGTTTGAGAATCCATCCTCAAGTCTATAAGATATTTTGGTCCCATCATATGGTTTAGGTTGATTTAATGGTCTGCAAGGTAAAAATTACAATTACATTCACTTAGTGAACTACTAGTCACACAATTTGAGATGTCCGTAGCGTTATCTTAAGCAGGACTAATTAATTCATCAATAACCTGAGCAAGTATGTGGCTATAGGCATATGTCCTTCTTTATCAATCACTTTCAAATATATGGTATGAACATTAACACAATTCCTGCAAATCACACAAAACCTTGCATGTCTGGAATATTGCTTACTATCACTTTCTTTCCAAGCCTGGACTATTCAAACGTTTATGACGCCACTGAATTCAATTAGATTTTTTAAAATATGTTTACATATGATATTCCACTAAAGTTTTGTGAAATAGGAAAAAAAAAAAAAAAGTCCTCTGATTAAAAATAAATGAAAACAGACGCTTTTAATAACATGCTAAACAGATACAGCAGAGACTGTAATTGAACTGGCTTTTATTTCATGTATTCAGGCTCTAATTGTCGTGTTTTTGAGTGTATGACAAGTTGCGAGACAATTCAAATGTATGCATATGATTTTACATTGGCAGTTTGTTGTGAAGTTTCATTATGAATAAATCACAGATTATTAAAGGGCAAAAGTGTATGACAAATAAGTCATCGCTTTCTAAATTTAAAGTTTAACACTATATCATACATTTTTAAACACACATATATCGGAATCTATTTTCTACTGTGCACGTTGAGACATATTAAGAGATCATCTTCCCAGTTGCCCAGTGTTTTTTTTTTTAAAGAAAGGTTATTTTTTTGTTCTTCATCTCATGTAAAATACTAAATTTCATTGACTTAAAAATGAGCTGCCAGATGCAGCACAGTTGTTTGCGCTGATCGTGATCTGTGGTATGTATCATGTTGTCCTACGACAGTATTTGCCAGAAGCTTTTGCATAAAGGTTATTTCAGGAGGAATTCTGATTTTAAACAATGTCTGTAACATTTGATGAAAACAGAACACTGGAGGGAAGTAACTGAGAGAGTGTACAAAACTTTCATTTAACAAAACTTTCCCCAGTCAAAACTTAACCGAAGGATTTGTTTTCGCAAGGATTGTAAACTGGGAGTTTAATATTTAGTTTGAAGTACTAAATCAACATTAGTTTTAAAGCTGCATAATATTCTGAAAGCTCAAAGGGGAAAGGCCATGAATATTTTTTCAAAAACAGGTATTAGAAGTCAAACAGTCTATTATAATAATATGCAATACAATATGAGTCAAATGAGTCAAAGTCAAGTAATGACTCAAAATAAAATTAACTGAATACTTATGAAGTTTTCTGCGTAAATTCACTTATATTTCCACATACTTTCTTATGTATTGTTCTGCGGCTAGTGAAGTGAATAAAATACTAATTAAATCTACGATTTTTATTTTAGTAATAATAATATGTAAAATATTAAATCAGTATTTTATGCTATTTATATTTCCATAATATTCTGAAAAGTCAAATGTAAAAGGCCATAAGTGGCTCTTAAAACACAGGTCAAATGTAACCGTGAACTGTTTAAAGCAAAGCCTATCTCCCAATTAAATGGTTCCAATACCAAAAATGATGTGGCGAATATAATGAAAATTACCAGAAGACAATAGAGGGGTTAATGAAACAGAAAGCAGACAATATCCTAAATCCCACCTATAAAAACACTTTTCCTCCCCTTTTTGGTTAATGCAATTTCCGCTCATTTTCAGGATTTCTACTTTACACGCACAAGTGTGTTAATTTGCCTAAACAGTTGGACACCCATCATCTCAATGTAATGATCGAAATCTCAAGTCGTACACTAAGGAGTGGATTTTGACGCCCATAATTACAATAACATTCCAATCACAAGCTATCTACTTAGCGATATTAGCAGGCCTGGTCTGATGGAGATATTATCCCCGGTTATCTCACGCTGTTATTTTTGGATAACGTGGATCAAAGCTCCCATGCTGGCACACTGCGTAACCTGCCCAGCGAATTTGAAACGTGTGATTTTAGGTGATGATTATTTAACCAGGGCAGCATTGTTGATTTTATTATATAAGTCAATAATCTTCTCTATTCCCCAGATTTAGTTAATCTTCCTAATTACAAATTAGCATTCTCCACATACCAGTCCTAGATTTCCAAATTAACACCCCCGCTTCTAGGGGACGGTGAATCAGCCATGCTCTCTAATTCCTCCATGGACTGTCTGACGCACAGCAGATTTCTCTCTCCACCTCCTTCTTCTTCTTCTTCTGTCATTTTCCCCTCAATTGTCTGCTTCAGAGAGGAGGGTGGAGGGGAAAAGAAAAAAACAAGAGTGCAGCATTGGCATCCTTTTTTTCCCATCACACACACACACACTGCTGGATCAGTGTGTTTTGATCAGGAGCATTAATAACAATTAGGAATCTAAATGGTGAGGTGGGGCCTAACCGTTTCCCCCTGTCTCTCTTCATCAGGGAATATTGGCAGCGCTTGAGGATCGTTAGGTGGCGCTGCTTGGAATACGACACAATATCTAGATGAGGCCCTGTCAAAATGTTTTGGATGCAATGCGGTAAATGAATTCTGATAGCATGTTAATATGAAGCATCGTATCATTAGACTGCGGGATCGTCAGATTTGCTGTGCTGCTTATAATGAAGACAGAATAAGACTCTATCTGGCAGTGTAAATTATATTTTAGCAGGAAATCAGTTTTAGAGACTTAAAATGTTTTTAATTTATATCGTTTATGCATTATTTAAATGTTTTCAGGGCTGCCGAGCCTCGTCGTGATTAGACAAGCAAACATAAATAAGTAACCAAATAATAAATAACGACACAAACATACCAAAATAAAAAAAAAAGAAATATTTTCATACCATTAATTATGTTACAACAGAAACGATCGGAAAACTCTTGCACATGTTGTTGCACATTATCAAACATCAAGCACTAGCCGGCCGTGTTTACAATGCAGCAGACATTCCTCCAGTGGCCAAAATGTTTGATTTCCCCCAGAACCGATGGTCAAAACATTGAACTTTTCCGTCGCTATCCGCGCCGTCTTTGATGGTTTAAATCCCCACTCTTCCAGCATGAAAGCGAGAGATGAAAACACACTCTCAAAGTCCCACGTCAAATACAAAGTTAAGGGCAACAAGGGTGGAAATAAACAGATTTGAAAAAGCAATCAACATTTCCCTAAAGCTCAGGAGCTGATTTGCATCCGATTCCGAGATCATGTTTTATTTATCAGTAATCACAACCAATCAGGAGAGAAATTAATCAATGAAAGCGTTAGCAGGAGTGATATCCGGCCATCTGGGGGTCACACTTATCTAGCCTTCAGCCCGACACGCCGCCTCACTCCCGGGCACCCGCTCATGCCCTGATCCGCCCCCACCCGCTTTCCACTGGGCTTGTCATGGGCTCATATTTAGGTGACTGATTTTTTTTTTCTCCAATGAGCTCTAAGGAACTCCATATGGCCAGGATCAAAGGTGTTGCTGGGTGCATGGTTCTGCTTTATTGCCAGCCGCTGCTGTTAATTAGAAAACAAGATCAGAGGCAGTATTAAAATCCAATTAAATTGATATGAACAGATTGCCAAGTGATGTTCGCTAATGTATAATTGAGCACCATGCAAATTTCAGTGGCTGCCTTTTGTTTTCGCATGTCTCTTCGTCTATCTCTCTTGCACAGAATGAGCAATGGAGCTTGAAAGTTTTTTTTTTTTTTTGGCTTCTGCTAAAGATAAACAAGTTAATGCTTTGAGATGGGGGCACTGCTTTCATCAGTTAAGCTAAAGCGATATTTTCCCTGGTGCTACGGGGCAGAGGGGCAAGGAGAGAGAGAGCCGACCCCACAGGGATAGAGATTTGAGAACGCCTGTTTGAACATGCCCACAGGACAGGCTGGAGTAGATCAGGGACTTAAAGTGAATCATAAAGAAAGCCAGCGGCATATCTGTATCCGTTTTTATCATCAGGTGAGGTGCCATTTACCTGCGTTGATAATTACACCAAGACCAACATCAGGTGGATTCAGATCAATCTCTGAGCGATCTGATCGGTGGTGTTCAAAGTCGTGGCATCATATTCGGGTCTTGATGGCAATACTTTGATTTTACAATAAACTTAAAGGGTTAGTTCACCCAAAAAATGAAAATTAGGCTGTGTTTTACTCACCCCCAAGGCATCCTAGGTGTATATGACTTTCTTCTTTCAGACGAATCCAGTCGGAGTTGGATTAAAAATTGTCCTGGCTATTCCAAGCTCTATCATTGCAGTCAGCAGGTGTTGCAGTGCCTCAGTCTAAAAAGAAGTGAAATAAAAAACGCACATCCATTTTCTCACACGGCTCCGGGTGGTGAACAATGGCATCCTGTAGCGAATCGATGCGTTTTTGTAAGAAAAATATCCATATTCAAAACTTAATAATCGCTTGAATCTAGTTTGCGCTCACTGTTGTAAACAGAAGCAGTTCCGGGGGAATGACGTATATATTTTGGATATGAATATTTGTCTTACAAAAACACATCGATTTGCTACAGGAGGCCTTTGTTCACCCCCCAGAGCCGTGTGAGACACTTTTTTATGGATGGGCGCTTTTTATTTCACTTCTTTTGGACTGAAGCACTGCAACACCCGCTGACTGCAATGATAGAGCTTGGAATAGCCAGGACAATTTTTTATATATCTCCGACTGGATTCGTCTGAAAGAAGAAAGTCATATACACCTAGGATGCCCCTGGGTGGAGGTAAAACACAGCCTAATTTTCCTTTTTGGGTGAACTAACCCTTTAATTGCCGTTCACCCCACAGAGACTACAAAACCTAAAGGTAAAAAGTCCCTTATCTTAGATCATCTATAATATTTTGAAAGCACGGTGGGCACAAACTAGTATGACATCAATTATTGAATGATGGGACAAAATAGGCTATAAAAACAGGAAAAAATTGTAAGTAATAATAGTAACAGTAATGATTAATCTGCTCAACACGTACAGAGATATTCACATGTGTTTGGGTTTATCCGCTCCTTTTTTCTGTATTCACTCAATATGGGTCAAAAAAGTCAGATACGAAAATAATGTGTCAAACATTCATCATAAATATTGACAAATCTACCATTCACTATATTGAATGAATGATTAACGATACTAGAAGATGGTTTCAAGCTGCTTTTCAGCTTTATCTATTGAATTGCCACCACAGTCAGACAGAATATCTTAAATAACCAAATATTTAACTTTCAATATGTGCTGTATATCATATCAAATATGCCATAGCCATTATTTTATTTTATTTTATGAATTACTAGTAATAGTTTCTACTTGAAATAAAAATAAAAAATCTAGAAACTCAAATTTAAAATATACTCAGCAATCTCTTCTATCTCAGTATTTTCTTTCTGAACTCTCTCTGTGAGCAAAAGTAGCTACATTTCCCCTAAAATATATATAAAATGTACCGTGAAATAGAGTAGTTCACTTACAATAAGTTTATTTTAGACTGCAGTAATTAATATAATCGTATCGCATGTGTTGCCTTTGGCTTGCTCACGGGGGGCATTAAGGCACTCTGTAAAGCTGCTTTGAAACAATGTATTGAGACGCTTTGTAAAAAGCGCGAAACAAACTATACGTGAACTGTATGATTTTGTTATGTCATTAGCTTTACACTCGCATGTGACTGGCAGCATTTTTTTGAGAAGGGGTGAAAATCATTTCGAATTGGGATATCTTACAAGATTGATTTTGTCGCTAAAAACCTTACAAGAAGGTTTTTTGCCTTTGAAACTTGATGTGTGAACCAACTAAAGTGTGTTCCCAAACAAAAGGAAACGTTGTTAAGTCTGAAAATGGGATCACATGACACATTGTTTCTCACATGCTTTTACACCTTCAATGACAATGTGTTGTCTTCCTGTTCGTGACACTTCCTGATCGCATGCGTGCGTTTGTATGCTCTAGCATGCTTTTATACATAGATCATGTCTTCATGCATACATTAGTATATGGTTTCATTTATATGCAAATTCACAACGAAAACACACAGCAGGACAAACACTACCGCAATCCTGACAAACAGCACAATTTTCAATGCTTGTGCCTTATCAACAGACATCCTACATCACCACGGTGGTGACAAAACTGTGACGGAGAGGCACTAATAAGGAGCATTGTTCGTCTGTGAATGACTGCACTGCCTGTAAACGTGCTCTTCAGCGAGCTGGGCTACCAATGCTCCGAGGCCCCGAATCTGACAGGGGGTACTGGGAGCGAGGAGTGGCTGCAGCTGTTGGTCTTTGTGTACGTGTCCCTCCGCCCCCGACATCAGCTGAAAGGTCCTTGCAGTCAAGTGAATAGCAGGCAAAAAAAATTCCTTCATTCCCACAAAATAGCACGCTAATGTCAGGAAATAAAACTCGAGTATCGGAAATTGCGCCAAAAGCTTCACCGTAAATTGCAGATAAAGGGAAATATGCTTTTTTTATGAATAGCAATAAAAAACCTCAATAATTTGCAATAAAAGGGATATGTGAAATATGTAAAGTCATTGGTGTGGCACAGGAGCTCGGAGACAGGGGTGGCTTTTGGTTTTTTATTTTTTTTAGTTCAGCATTGAGAAAGTCGTCGAGAGCAGGGGTTCTGATTGAGGAATCAGTGCTATTCACGTGAGGTTTAAATAAACCAAATCTGGCCCAGGAACTGTCTGTAATAAATGAAAAACATGATTGAAGAAACTACATTTATTCATCTCTTCAGATTGTCCAAGGTACAAGTTCTAATCAGACAGATTGTTAAGCCTTTTGTTTTTTTAAAAAAACAGGTAGAACCTTAGTCTCATGCCATTTCTAAAGCATAGTTTGGGCAAATTAGCCTTTGGCTAGAGGCCTATAATGTTATACTGCATTGTCCCTGTTAAATAAAATAATAAATACAAAAAATAGTTCACCCAGAAAATGAAAATTTGGTCATTATTTATTCAGCCTCAGTTTGTTTGTTTTTATGCGAAATGTAATAGGAGAATTTCTGAAGAATATTTATGCAATGATCATTGTGGCCACATCCCCACAAAGAAACACCTTAAAAGTAGTCCATATGACTTCTGTGCTATATTCCAAGTCCTCTAAAGTTGTACAATGTCTTTGTGTAACAAATTGTGTAACAAAACACCCTCTACAGCCAAAAATGTGGGTGTTATATTAGACATCAACTTGTCTTTTGAAATTCATATTTCCCATGTTACAAAAGCAGCATTCTTCCATCTTAGAAACATTGCCAAGTTACGGAACATGCTACCTGTTTCTGATGCAGAAAAGCTAGATCATGCATTCATGACCTCTAGACTGGACTATTGTAATGCACTGCTAGGTGGTTGTCCTGCATCTTCAATAAACAAGCTACAGGTAGTCCAAAATGCAGCGGCTAGAGTCCTTACCAGGTCAAGAAAATATGATCATATTACGCCAATTTTACAGTCTCTGCACTGGCTACCTATTAAGTTCCGTATCAGTTACAAAATAAATATTACTACTTACTTTTAAGGCCCTAAATGGTTTAGCTCCTGCCTACCTGACTAGTCTTCTATCACGCTACAATCCATCACGCTCCCTAAGGTCGCAAAACTCTGGACTCTTGGTAGTTCCTAGGATAGCAAAGTCCACTAAAGGAGGTAGAGCTTTTTCACATTTGGCTCCCAAACTCTGGAATAGCCTTCCTGATAACGTTCGGGGTTCAGACACACTGTCTCCGTTTAAATCTAGATTAAAGACACCTCTCTTTAGCCAAGAATTCACATAATGCATCTCATAACCTTGTACTTCAGTTACATCTGTCAAATGCACATTTTCATTCTTCTGCTTGGGTTGAACACATCATTTTTTGCTTAGTTGGAACAGCAGCTACGCTATTTTTTCTCTATTACCCTCTCTGTTTCTGCCACGGGATTGGCATCCCGTGGTAACTATAGGAATTGCACAAGCTTCAGTCTGGATCCACCCCTTACAAAGACCTGAGATGACCGAACACCTGAGAAGCGATAATGTCAATACCCCAGAGGATCTCAGATGATGCCAACCCTCAAGACAATTTACAAAACTACCAAATTTTGCTATAATGGACACCAACTTGAGATAGTCACCACTGATAAGCAATTACTAAATGTAATGTAGAATCTTTAATTTTCTGTAAAGCTTTTTTACAAAGCGCTATACAAATAAACTTGAATTGAATTGAACTGAATTGAATTAACAAATTCATTAAAATAAATCAAATATGGTGGCTATTATGTCAGTTGGATGTCAAAAACAACAAATGTCTTCTCAAGTATTTTATGACCAAACTTCAATGACACCAAATTTGATCTGAACACTGCAATAAAGGGGAACTTTTTCTGTGTATAACAATGTAAATGTTGAGTCCATCTTGCACAAAAATACCGTATGGCTTCAGAAGATGTGAAATACATCAGAGAATGGTGATCTGTTTCATTGAATATTCCCATTTAAAAATTATAGTTATCTTTGGTGATCTTTGGAGCTTTACAAACAGAAATGTTGTTTTATTGAAAATTCCTATTTAAAATGACAATTACAGTGAGTAAAAAACAGAAATGCAAAAAAAATCAGACCTCTTTATTCAAATACAGTAAGAAGCACCACCAAAGAGCCTGATCACCAACAAAAGGATGTTGTCAATGAGATCTCCGTGTTTGTGAGATGTCACAGTACATCACCGAAGTCCCTTCCAAACCTCTCTGCCTCCGACTCAGCGTGCATTTCACACGCATTAATGTATGACTGTAACATAACTGTCCGGCCATCACCACTAAATTATGCACTGGAAAATTCTCTCTTTATTAAAGTCATATTTCGCAGTGGCAGATGGTTCCACGCTGAGCTGAAGCAAGGAGCATAATTAAATGCGACACTTTCCCCTGATCCAGTTTCCAGAGCGGGCCTGGGCGGTGGGGCGTCTGCTGTTGAGCCGTGCATTGAGTCTAGTACCCAGATCTGCCACCTCTGTCACTGACTGTTAACATCCGGAAAGCCACATATATATATTTGTGTTTGCTCAGTTGTTAGGATATACATGCATATGCGTGTATATAGTAAATCCACATTTTTGTCTCAAATTCGAGCTTGTTTCAATTGGTTTGATAAAATGAGCATTTAACACTGAAACTAGAAAAAATAAAATAAAAATCAATGTCCAAAGCCAGCCTTGCTATTATTATATAACATGAAAAATGGTATCAAACAATTGCTAATGCATTTTATGCAGAAGGAAATAAGGAAGGAAAAAATAAAGTGCAAAGGAAAGGAGTGTAGAAGCAATGGGATGAAGGAAGTCTATGTAATGCTACTGCGTAACATTAATAATTGTGTTTTTGTGACCTGATATCCAACTTC
Source organism: Sinocyclocheilus grahami (assembly GCF_001515645.1). Taxonomy (NCBI): domain Eukaryota; kingdom Metazoa; phylum Chordata; class Actinopteri; order Cypriniformes; family Cyprinidae; genus Sinocyclocheilus; species Sinocyclocheilus grahami. The sequence goes on along the minus strand of NW_015505233.1, from coordinate 2,109,650 downwards.
CACGGTGTGACGCCACTTTAGCAGCTTGAATTTTCCAGGAGGGAGCCCTTTTTTCCCCAGTTCATATTTTTCTGCTATAATGACACCCCAAAAATCACACCTTTATTTTGTTATTTTCTGCTCATTTTGTGTTTTTGCATACTGAGTGAGACACTTGCCTCTTAAATACAGCTACCGGCAGGCAGAGATGAGAAGAAAATAGAAAAAGATAAAGAACTACCTACAGTACTACAGTTTCATTTGGTCACCGTTGGTTATGTCTCTTAAAACAGTATTTTAAGTACATCGCCCATCCTTTTTCCAATGCTGCTCTCAGGGTTTTCTTGGAAAGGTGCACAGGTGAAGTATGTGAAAGTATGGATTCTACAAGTATGGCTGGAGTGGCCTCTTACTGCCCTTCACTCAGAAACACAGAGAAACACACACACACACACACACACACAGGAACACTAACAGGCATCTCAGGAAGCCAATGAGCCAGTGCCAGTGCCAGGGATCCGTGCGGATGCCAGACTGCCCCCTGCTGTAGTAATCTGGAAGAATTACATCAAGAGGAGTGAAAAGAGTGTGTGAAAGTGTGTGTAGCATTTGTGTGAGTGAGAGAGAGACAAAGAGACAGGCAATGAGACAAAGCGAGAGAGCGGGAGAGAGAGAGAGAGAGAGAGAGATTTTTATAAGGATATAAAACTCATATAGGGCTTGTCACTTGTGTGTGGCGCTCTCTCTGGGTTCTGCATCACAATGAATGACATCACGCTCACACAAAAAGGATCTGGCGATGGGCGCATTAGAGTCCTTTGTGAGTGCAGACCTTGGCACATTTCACCTTAATGAGTGGCTTCCAGCTCCGCTCCACTCAATAGTCTTCTAGTTTTTTTTTTTAATGGATTGCTTTTATGATTTGCCTGAAACTGTTGGCTCGTGCCTCAC
>NW_015505233.1:2103121-2106580 GCF_001515645.1 Sinocyclocheilus grahami | reverse complement strand
AGCAAAGGGTCTGAATATTTAGGACCATGTGATATTTCAGTTTTTTTTTTTTAATAAATCTGCAAAAATGTCAACAATTCTGTGTTTTTCTGTCAATATGGGGTGCTGTGTGTACATTAATGAGGAAAAAAAATTAACTTAAATGATTTTAGCAAATGGCTGCAATATAACAAAGAGTGAAAAATTTAAGGGGGTCTGAATACTTTCCGTACCCACTGTATATACTATAGTACCAGGTGTCCTGCACTGACTCACAAAACCCTGAATGCGGTACTTTAAGTTTAAACCTGCGCTGATGATATAGGAAAATCCTTTGTGAAATTTTTTGCGCAGATAAATAAGTATTTTTTTAATTGATTTATTTACTATAAATTAATGCATGAACCCCTATCATGAGAAAAAACCTACAGTACTACAGTTTCATTTGGTCACCGTTGGTTATGTCTCTTAAAACAGTATTTTAAGTACATCGCCCATCCTTTTTCCAATGCTGCTCTCAGGGTTTTCTTGGAAAGGTGCACAGGTGAAGTATGTGAAAGTATGGATTCTACAAGTATGGCTGGAGTGGCCTCTTACTGCCCTTCACTCAGAAACACAGAGAAACACACACACACACACACACACACAGGAACACTAACAGGCATCTCAGGAAGCCAATGAGCCAGTGCCAGTGCCAGGGATCCGTGCGGATGCCAGACTGCCCCCTGCTGTAGTAATCTGGAAGAATTACATCAAGAGGAGTGAAAAGAGTGTGTGAAAGTGTGTGTAGCATTTGTGTGAGTGAGAGAGAGACAAAGAGACAGGCAATGAGACAAAGCGAGAGAGCGGGAGAGAGAGAGAGAGAGAGAGAGATTTTTATAAGGATATAAAACTCATATAGGGCTTGTCACTTGTGTGTGGCGCTCTCTCTGGGTTCTGCATCACAATGAATGACATCACGCTCACACAAAAAGGATCTGGCGATGGGTGCATTAGAGTCCTTTGTGAGTGCAGACCTTGGCACATTTCACCTTAATGAGTGGCTTCCAGCTCCGCTCCACTCAACAGTATTCTCTTTTTTTTTTTCTAATGGATTGCTTTTATGATTTGCCTGAAACTGTTGGCTCGTGCCTCACGCTCTCTGTTACCGGCTTGGCCTTGGTCAGCCGCAAAAACATGTGAGACCAACATTCTCCCCAGTCGTGCCACAGAAAAGAAAGGCGGGGAGGGGAGAAAAAAAAGAGGTATTGAAATAAGAGAGAATGAAATGGAAAACCAAAATGGTTTTGGTGCTTTGTTTTATCTGCGAGTAATTAAATCAATTTTCCCCTTTCCTTTCTTCCATTTTTCTGTAAAACCAACACTTGCAAAAATTTGGCCACATAATTTTCTGCATGGTAGACGCAACTGCAGCCAAACTATACCCATAGGACTTTGAGCTGCTTACATCCAAACCATTTTGCAATGGAATGGTTCGGAATGAGCTCTGAGCCGGGTACGATGACGCTAACAATGAATGCAGATTTGAGAGCACGTCCCTGCCTTGTAATCTTTCCCGAACCACGCAACGTCCATTCCATTACACCCAAATATCCTTAAAGCTCAGAATATGACACTGCACATAAATTTAGTACGGAATTCTGACATTAACTGGATTATAATTTTAAAATATCCCAACATACTTGCATTATATTTGTTTCTATTTTCTTGCTGCAAGCTAACCATTTCAAAAATGAGGGTTTTAAAAAAAGTGCTTTAGCATGCACTGTATTATAGTTCCAGTTTATTTATTCAAATACCCACAATTCCTGCCATAAGAGTCACAAGGGCCATTAACGGCCACTGTGAGAACTCGACAAGGGCAGTCTGGGAAACACAGCCCTGACTGAGTCACTATCCGGACAGCCCCACCATTTCTACCTGACACTGATTTCTTCATCTGACAGTAATTTCAACCCTTACAGTTAATGAATAATGGAGTGAATGTGCTTAAATTCCGAAGACAGAAGTCAGTTTAACATAACCACTGCCATCAGCGCTGACATTAATTGCTCCCTAATTCTGGCAGTCGTGGCTCGGAGAGGCCTGGAGGAGAGAGTAAGTGCATGAGTGGAGAATGGATATAAGCCCCTGACATGCAGGGAGAGTGACAGTGAGGACCAGTAACTTGCAGGGCGAGGAAAGGCCCTACGAGACCAATGGAGGGACCCTGTCTGGCACGCCAGCTACGGAAAAGTGGGCGAAACGGCTGTTGACCTCTATACTTGGAAATTAAAAGTGAGGTCATTTTTCTTTTCCATAAGTGCTCTTTAGCGATCCAGAGGTGTGGAGGCTCTGGTACATTCAGAATGTTGAGAGCCATCAGGTGAACTGGACAGGTGGAAGAACTAGAATTATGACTAATGGCACTGCCATCTTGAACATTTAAAGACCACGTGGCATTTCTTGAGAAGTGCAGTTTGCCTTTCAAGTGTGGATGCAAGGACATATAAAAAGGCTTGCCTCTTTAAAAATAATAATAAATATAAAAAAAGCTTAAGTTAGCATCATAGACGTTATGAATTGCTACTATACATATACCACCATTCAAAATGCTGGGGTCAGTGTTTTTTTTTTTTTTTTTTGTGGTTTGTAAGAAATTGTTTTATTTTATTCAGCAAGGATGCATTCAATGCAAAAATTAGGGATGCACCGATACCAGTACTCCTACTTGTTAAAATGCCCCGATACCAAATGCCGATACCACACGGCATGTGTTAAGTGCCATATTCAGACAATGAAACACCGACAACAGAACAACAGACAGCAGAATGGAGTTATTAGAGATTAAGGATGTCTACGAAGTAGATGTATACAATGAATATAATGTTAAACATTAAGTATTGAATGTATAGTAGTGTTGTTTTTGGCGGCCTGTTTTAATTTTAGTTTTAGTCTAGTCTTTGTGTGAAACTGTCATTTTAGCTTTTATTAGTTTTAGTCACGTTCATACTCTTTTTAGTCTAGTCAAGTTTTAGTCGACTAAAAGTCTGAGTATTTTAGTCTAGTTTTAGTCGACAAAAACTGATGACATTTAGTCTAGTTTTAGTCAATGAAAATTGTATTTTAGTCTCTTTTTAGAAATGCAATTCTATTTAACCCAGTCAATAGAGTATAAGTACCTAGTAGTATAGACGAAACCAAAATTTTATTTTAGCCAAACCCATTTCAAACAAGGTTATCTTATTATATTATTGTTACCTTATAGACTCAAGAATACATCCATTCCAGACACGGAAGACGCTCTGATTTGAAATTACAACATTTATTTTACCAACCAAACATGTTAGAAGTACACACACATAAATTTAAATAAAGACGAACCCCGGCTGGCCGGCCATCGGTCCCTTTCTCTGTGTCAGACTTAACTTTGTTTGGTTTTCGTCTTCTAAATCAGTGTTTCCCAACCTTTCTTTAGTCGCGGCACCCTTTGGAAATTTT
>NW_015505233.1:2096495-2103056 GCF_001515645.1 Sinocyclocheilus grahami | reverse complement strand
TATTTTGCAAGCCACATTTCGTCTCGTTTTTATTCGTCAACGATATTGCATTGTACATTTAATTATCGTCATCGTCACATGACCAGCATTTTCGTCTCGTCTCGTCTCCGTCACATGATAAAGGTTTGTTGACGACTACATTTAGTCATAATTTTCGTTGACGAAAGCAACACTAATGTATAGCTGATGTGCGCGAGCTGATAAGCAAAGCACGCTGAGTAGATTGAGCACGCGGTGGCGCAGATGCACGAGCTTGTCGAGTGAATATACCTTTCTCACAGACATCACTGGAAAGTTTGTAGTTCGGTCAGATATGTCAAAAACAAGAAAGTAAAACAATGCACAAGTTACTTAACGGTATGGAGAGAGAGAGAGAGAGAGAGAGAGAGAGAGAGAGAGAGAGCACGTGCGTGCAGTTCTGTTGTGTGATCTTTGATGTTCACTCACTTAGCACACGCATTATTTGGATTAAAACTAAATCGTAAAAATAAGACCATTTATAGGGGCATTCACTATAAACATCATTTATTTTTAACCTTAGGCATACACGACTTTCTAAGTAAAGTAAATCTAGCAGCCTGTGTGAAATGTGCTAGGCTGTACTATTCTGCATCAGTACAAATGCGTGCACGCGTTGCGCGTGTTTTGCTTGCTTGAGTGTTTCTGCATTATATGAGTGGCTTTGGAATATAAATCGCAGCACGATTTATATTCCAGCTCCCACTTTTCTAAAATCCACATAGCTGGTAAGTGTGCACGTTATGCTTTGCCCACTTTTCTAAAAATCCTGTATGGTAAGAGCTACGCGCAAGACTTCGTGCTCTTTTTGAGTGGTTTAAAACCCCGGTTCTGCCTTGGGCACCACTCCCCCTATGTATCCTCTGGATACCTACTTAGCAGGGTATTGCTACTAAGGATCTGTTGAGACAGTTCCTTCACCACAAGACAAACGTGCGGTAGCCCCTGTGTGACAGGCCAAGACTAGTATGATTCTAGGCTCTTGGTCGTATTCCCTTAAAGGAATCTGTTTCTGATTCCAAGCCTTGAGCTCTACCCCGTGCCCAGGAGTCTGGCCCTAACAGGTAAGTTTTTTGGGGTATGTAGCCTAGGCCTTTGGCCGTAGGGAATAACGTCACTGACAGCCGTCTAAACGTCCCAGGGGCAACTCCCATAGCAATATGGTAGAGTTGGTTCTTAGTGCTCGCCATGGTTCTGGCTTGCACTCCCCTCAGCATGGCGGGGTGGGGATACCGTTCCCCCTAGCGACCCCTAGAGGACGCAGTTCGAAGTTCCCATGAAAGGGAACGTCTCAGGTTACTTATGTAACCATGGTTCCCTGAGTAGGGAACGAGACACTGCGTCCTCTAGGTTTCTTGCCATGCTGCGGACGCAAGCTTCAGACGAAGAAGTGAATGATGTGTAGCTCTTTGCGCCTATTTATACTATAGTCGCACCGGTAGTGTCGTCGGCCAACAAGTAGGTGTTTTTTCAATTTATGCTTCAGACACGGTTCACGATGAGGCGTTCCCCATAGCAACCCCTAGAGGACGCAGTGTCTCGTTCCGTACTCAGGGAACCATGGTTACATAAGTAACCTGAGACGATTTCTGAAGGATCGTGTGGATTCTGAGGATTAGAGTAATGGCTGCTGAAAAAAATCAGTTTTGCTGTCAAAGGAATACATTTCATTTTAATATATATTAAAATGGAAAACAATCATTTTAAATGGTAAAAATATTTACAACATTTCTGTATTTTTGATCAAATAAATTTACCTTGAATTTACTTAAATGTACTCTTACCTTGAAGGTAAGAGACTTCTTTAAAACAATGTAATAAAATACATACATAGTGTATACAGTATATATGTTAGATTAAATAAATATGTCTGCTGAATAGTTTTAAGCTTTTGTTCATACCTTAACATTGAATGAATTAATTACTTAATTAACAAAGTCATCCGGTAATACAATATGTGCCACTAACTGACTTACAAGCCAGGTTTTGTAGGAGAAACATTGTGCCTTATGAAGTATTCAATGCCCTCAAATGTAAATGAGGTAGCCGTCGCTTTTGTCCTCTTCGGTTGATACAAGGGAAAAGAGCAGCCACCGTGGCCCCCTTCTTTCGTCTCCACCACACAAGAGGTGGCGGGTGACATCGGTTTCCTGTCTAATTACTAGAGAGTACTATGCCTGGCCGAAAGGACAGTCTTGTGCCATTACGCACGTCCTACTCCAGGCCACTTATCACACTCTTTCTTCCGTTCCTTTCCCCCTCCCAAGGCTTTCCACTGTCAACTCCTGCTATTTGCTGCTCCTTTACCCAGCCATTAAGACTGGCCCCTGTCCAGGCCAGATCTTCAGAGAAAGGTCTCTGACATGGCCATATGCAACCCAGCCAGTAGCTAGAGGGCTGACAAGAGAGAACCCTCTTGCATTTAATGACCCATCGCCACGGCCTGCCTCCTCAAACGTCATTGGCCTTTAATGACTGCACAGGGCATACTCAAGTCAAAGTCAAAGGCGACTTTTTTAGAAGAGACAGACTTTCATCATAAGGGTGTATATCTTTTCATTGGATATTTTTACATCCACTACATTTGCACTCCATGTGGTAGGGCAATTATGCATAATTACACTGAAGGGCCGATGAGACTGGGAGATAACAACCCACCCCCCCGCCCAGCCTCCGGCAATGGCCAGCCCTATTGTTTCTCAGCCTGGACTGAGGTAGTATGGTGCTGGTGGGATGTAGTATTCATTGTCATGACAGCGGGGTTGAAGAAGTTCAAGGTGCTCGTAGAACGAAGGGTTCACATTGGCCCAGAAGCTTCCAATCTGGTGATCCGGGGCCCTTTTGACCTGATCATCTGGTCCTGGCTGTCCAAGCACGTTCACGCTCTGTTTCCTGATACTGCGAGACAAAGGGGCCAAGATACAATCTGACTGCTAGTGCGTGCTGAGCAAGCCCAAGTGATTATTAAGCTCCCAGAGCACCACAAACACCCCGTTTACACCTGGTATCAAGATCCGTTTCGGGTGATCCGATCGCAAGTGGACAGTGCTAAGTACAGATGTGAATGGTGTCCAAAATGTTTGTGATCAGATCGAATGTTCTTTACTGATCACTTGTGATTGGATCATCAGAGATGTAACCTAAAGGTTTAGTTCCAAAAAATAACTTCTGTGAACATTTACTCACCCTCACAACGTTACAAAACTGTATGACTGTATGAGAACACACAAGAACATACACTGCTGCTCAAAAGTTTAGGGCCATATGATTTCCACGATACGGAAAACATGAACAGAATCACGGAATCCAGTCATAAAAACAGAATTTACTGTATAACACGGACTGTCACAGAATTTGACAAATTTTGGATGGATACATCAAAAGTATGTCAGTACACTTTAATTAAAAATGCGATGTGGACTAGTGTCACAAAAATACCACTTAAATATGAATCCTGCATGTTCTGCGTGTCTCTGTGTGAATGAATGGCACAGACACGCGGTTTCATTTACCACACACATACTGAAGCGCATGTGACGTTCATGAAGTTTTCAGCCTCTGACACCTCAGTATATAAGTACATGAACACATAAACATAATCTCTAGAACATCTCAGAGTGTCAGCTCCTGAGCATTTTACCATTTCTTTTGAGTAGAACTATAGTCATATACAAACTGAAACCTAAAGGTCTTCACAGCAACCCGTCAAAATAAAAGTTTGGTTTAACTTGAAGAAACCGTGACAGAAATATTACTTAAAGTAATGACAATACTACTAATAATAATAAAGGATTTTAAAGGAATATTTACCAGAAAAAAATATCTACCAGACTTTATTTAGCAGAAAAATTTAAATACACAACACAGTGTTTCTGGAAAATAAAGAAAGAAAGAAAGAAAGAATAAATTATCATTGTTTGTTATAAAATCAATTCATTAGAGATGCTTTTGATTATTAATATTTGGTATAGTGTTGTCAAAAGTACCGACCGTGATACCATTCGGTACTGAAATTTAAAAAACTTCCATTTCCCGCAAAGATTTGAATTTTTCTTTGAACTTTTCCTTGTAAACAGAGCCAAAATTAAAGGCACAATATGTAATGTTTTGCCACTAGAGGGCGTGTATTCAAAACAAACAAAGAAACAAAGGCGTAGTTAGATGACGCTGTGACTGGGTGTGGAATCATGGGAGTTGTCGTCTTCATCCCCACAGCCGAAGCAATCCGATGGGACTCGGGCAGAAATCATTTTCATGGATGAGCTAATGTATTAAAGATTTATTAACGTCGTAGTATGAGGCAGAAAGCTGTCGAAGTGAAACGAGGCCGCTGAACGAGCGTGACACACAGCTCAAAAGCAGCGGAGCTTTTATTATGCCACAGTCGACCGCTTCCACTCCTTCCGGAAAGCAGTGGAAGTAAGCAGCACTGTTTTATCATACTAGATACATTTGAACGCTCTATTATAATGCTACTCTGTGTGGTCGTCACCTGTCTAATAAAATGCATAGCATATTAAAGCGTCTTTGGTGTTTCCATGTTTTCTACAAAACAAAACCGAGGGGTTATGACGTCATTGGCAGGCGACACAATGACACTATAGACACGGTCCGTGTCTAGTTAAAATTGCTTATTTCTCTGGATTTAAACATTCTTCGAAACATTTGGGATAATGTAAGTACACAAGTCAGCAAAATATATAAAACTGTTCTAGTGGTTTTGGGATATTTTAATTAAAAAATCGTACATATTGTGCCTTTAGGGTGCTTCTACTGCTACACTCAATGCTTAAGGCAACTAGACAGAGTGTGAAATGAAACATGGTCATATTACAATACCTCTCCTTATCGTAACCTGTCAAACATTAAGCATTGCTCAGCCACTGGAGTAAAAGTAAGACACGTGTACGCGGATATATTTCATATGCAGAAAGAGTAGCACAGTGGCGGGGTCATATTAAAGGGCTAAGCTTTTGCTTTCCACCCAGTCTTCAGGGCTTCCCGCCCAGAGCCGAGCGAACAGCCTAGTGCCCGGGTAGGACAAACAGTACAGCTTCAAGGTGGCACTGTGTAGTCTGAATCTGCGCTCTCCTCACGCCCCGCTGGTCCCCAGGGCATCCGCACCAAGGCTGCTTTCATTTGCACCCACCACCACACCAAAAAAAAACGATGCAGGGATTTGAATAATTCTGCATCGTAGTCACACAACAAAGGTAGGCAGGCAATAGGAAAAAAAAAACGATGGAAGCTGAAATTTCGCAGGCTTCTCCTCTTTGCTATGCTAAGGCTTAGCGCACAAGCAGCGGGCAACATTTCAGGTGCAGCAATCCTGCATGTTCTGCGTGTCTCTGTGTGAATGAATGGCACAGACACGCGGTTTCATTTACCACACACATACTGAAGCGCATGTGACGTTCATGAAGTTTTCAGCCTCTGACACCTCAGTATATAAGTACATGAACACATAAACATAATCTCTAGAACATCTCAGAGTGTCAGCTCCTGAGCATTTTACCATTTCTTTTGAGTAGAACTATAGTCATATACAAACTGAAACCTAAAGGTCTTCACAGCAACCCGTCAAAATAAAAGTTTGGTTTAACTTGAAGAAACCGTGACAGAAATATTACTTAAAGTAATGACAATACTACTAATAATAATAAAGGATTTTAAAGGAATATTTACCAGAAAAAAATATCTACCAGACTTTATTTAGCAGAAAAATTTAAATACACAACACAGTGTTTCTGGAAAATAAAGAAAGAAAGAAAGAAAGAATAAATTATCATTGTTTGTTATAAAATCAATTCATTAGAGATGCTTTTGATTATTAATATTTGGTATAGTGTTGTCAAAAGTACCGACCGTGATACCATTCGGTACTGAAATTTAAAAAACTTCCATTTCCCGCAAAGATTTGAATTTTTCTTTGAACTTTTCCTTGTAAACAGAGCCAAAATTAAAGGCACAATATGTAATGTTTTGCCACTAGAGGGCGTGTATTCAAAACAAACAAAGAAACAAAGGCGTAGTTAGATGACGCTGTGACTGGGTGTGGAATCATGGGAGTTGTCGTCTTCATCCCCACAGCCGAAGCAATCCGATGGGACTCGGGCAGAAATCATTTTCATGGATGAGCTAATGTATTAAAGATTTATTAACGTCGTAGTATGAGGCAGAAAGCTGTCGAAGTGAAACGAGGCCGCTGAACGAGCGTGACACACAGCTCAAAAGCAGCGGAGCTTTTATTATGCCACAGTCGACCGCTTCCACTCCTTCCGGAAAGCAGTGGAAGTAAGCAGCACTGTTTTATCATACTAGATACATTTGAACGCTCTATTATAATGCTACTCTGTGTGGTCGTCACCTGTCTAATAAAATGCATAGCATATTAAAGCGTCTTTGGTGTTTCCATGTTTTCTACAAAACAAAACCGAGGGGTTATGACGTCATTGGCAGGCGACACAATGACACTATAGACACGGTCCGTGTCTAGTTAAAATTGCTTATTTCTCTGGATTTAAACATTCTTCGAAACATTTG
>NW_015505233.1:2087438-2090270 GCF_001515645.1 Sinocyclocheilus grahami | reverse complement strand
GTATTCAAAACAAACAAAGAAACAAAGGCGTAGTTAGATGACGCTGTGACTGGGTGTGGAATCATGGGAGTTGTCGTCTTCATCCCCACAGCCGAAGCAATCCGATGGGACTCGGGCAGAAATCATTTTCATGGATGAGCTAATGTATTAAAGATTTATTAACGTCGTAGTATGAGGCAGAAAGCTGTCGAAGTGAAACGAGGCCGCTGAACGAGCGTGACACACAGCTCAAAAGCAGCGGAGCTTTTATTATGCCACAGTCGACCGCTTCCACTCCTTCCGGAAAGCAGTGGAAGTAAGCAGCACTGTTTTATCATACTAGATACATTTGAACGCTCTATTATAATGCTACTCTGTGTGGTCGTCACCTGTCTAATAAAATGCATAGCATATTAAAGCGTCTTTGGTGTTTCCATGTTTTCTACAAAACAAAACCGAGGGGTTATGACGTCATTGGCAGGCGACACAATGACACTATAAACACGGTCCGTGTCTTGTTAAAATTGCTTATTTTTCTGGATTTAAACATTCTTCGAAACATTTGGGATAATGTAAGTACACAAGTCAGCAAAATATATAAAACTGTTCTAGTGGTTTTGGGATATTTTAATTAAAAAATCGTACATATTGTGCCTTTAGGGTGCTTCTACTGCTACACTCAATGCTTAAGGCAACTAGACAGAGTGTGAAATGAAACATGGTCATATTACAATACCTCTCCTTATCGTAACCTGTCAAACATTAAGCATTGCTCAGCCACTGGAGTAAAAGTAAGACACGTGTACGCGGATATATTTCATATGCAGAAAGAGTAGCACAGTGGCGGGGTCATATTAAAGGGCTAAGCTTTTGCTTTCCACCCAGTCTTCAGGGCTTCCCGCCCAGAGCCGAGCGAACAGCCTAGTGCCCGGGTAGGACAAACAGTACAGCTTCAAGGTGGCACTGTGTAGTCTGAATCTGCGCTCTCCTCACGCCCCGCTGGTCCCCAGGGCATCCGCACCAAGGCTGCTTTCATTTGCACCCACCACCACACCAAAAAAAAACGATGCAGGGATTTGAATAATTCTGCATCGTAGTCACACAACAAAGGTAGGCAGGCAATAGGAAAAAAAAAACGATGGAAGCTGAAATTTCGCAGGCTTCTCCTCTTTGCTATGCTAAGGCTTAGCGCACAAGCAGCGGGCAACATTTCAGGTGCAGCAGAGAAAGGCTGATAAAAGCAAGCGTGGGATTACACTTCATGACCAAAGACATTCATCTCTCCTTTTTCTTCATTTCTCCTTTCCTTTTTTCCCTCCTTTTGTTCAAACGGCATCCTCGGCTTTTCCCTGTCAGCTCATCAGGGTAAAGCCACTCGAGCAGAATGCCTCAGCGCTGCTTGTATAATTAGCTGGACATCTCTTTCACCTTGCTGCACTGATAGTGGAGTGTGAGGCTTATGTCTCCTGAGGCATGTACAATCCCCTCCACCCCACCCCCGTCCCCGTCAGGCCAACCAAAAGTCTTCCTCCACACGTACTGTACTGTAATGTCCTTTAAGCCTGATGCACATTGTATGATTGGCCATGATTTAGAGACTCATTTTGATAATCACAAACTAATTTTTCATTCCTTTTTTTTTTAAATCATGCACATGACAACCAATAGATCTTAGATTCCGAAAAATTCTGACAGTGTCCGAAATTTTAGTCTACATTCCTGCAGTGCGACTGCAAAAGCAGCACAGAAATCGATGACATGTCTGTGTGAGAGAGAAACAGACATGTAAGCTCAAAATGTAGATACTAGCATATCTATGTAATATAAATTTCTTCAAATTATGACAGAAAACTAAATTATGGATGCACAAATATCAAAATTCTGCCCAATACTGATAAGCTAATGTTATGGCTAATAACCGATAAATGGATGATATTTTGTCAAAAAAAAAAAATAATTAAAATACAAAAATTATATAATAAAAAATTAATCAAGTTTTAAATGCTACAAGCAAAAAAACATAGTAATGTACAGTATGAAAAATAGATTTTTAGAGATTTGCTAAATTTCAAATTTAATGTTATACTTTTATTTTTTTAAGATTAACATTAAGTGAGCATTAAATCTAAAAAAAAAAAAAAAAAAAAAAAAAAAAAATAAATAGACTGTTGACATGAACTGCAATGAAAATTTAATTTTAAACTGAATACTAATTTTGTAATCCTGGTCATCTTTATTTTGTATCATTTTACATAATATTTAATATCACTTCATCTTCATTCAGAATCATTTTCCTGATATTAAAGGGGTCATATGATGCGAATTCAAGTTTTACGTTCTCTTTGGAGTGTTACAAGCTGATTGTGCATAGATAAGATCCCTGAACCCGATGACTCATCCTGCACTACACATATTTTTGTCCAATCAAATGCTCTTTAGTTTAAGAATGTCCTTTGTGTACATCTAATAGCAACACGAGTAACTAAACAACAAGTGACTAAGCAACAGGAAACGTAACTAAAATCTTCACAGAGCGCATTAGTCCCCGCCCACTTTTTCAGTGGTATTTGTATTTTATCCATTAATTTTTTCCCATAGGGATTCTAAAAAATCTTACAAGCCATCAACCAAGCCAGTCAACTACGTGGTAAAACACAACATTACAAACTCCTGTTTGAAGCAAAAAAAGTATTTAAAAATCTGACAAAAAGATAAAGGTAAAAAACTATGTATTAATGGCTTTAGACGGAAACGACAACAATCCCGTGAAGCATTGTGAATGTCGTAATTAAATCAAAGACAGTGGTAAAATGGAAAAAAAAAAATATATATACTGTATATATATACATACAT
>NW_015505233.1:2073072-2087044 GCF_001515645.1 Sinocyclocheilus grahami | reverse complement strand
ATATATATATATATATATATATATATATATATATATATATATATATATATATATATATATATAAACAATATATTCATACTGGCTATAAAAAAGGGACAAACTCAAACTTCCAATGTCCAAACTTCCTGTTCAACAAGAAATACAACAAGGCATCACAAAAAAGCCATATTAATATATTTTATCGGATCTATAATATATGAGATTTGTTAGGATAAGTGAAAAAAAACTATGTTTTTTAAATAAAATGCTACCACTCAACAGTGTCAGAAGATACAGCGCACTTCCCTCTCTCTCTCAGTCTCTTTCTTCAGTTTTTCCCCTTTCAGGGAGCTCTTTTTCCTCTGGAGGCAATCACTCACAACCCCTCCTCTGTGTGGTTCTCCACTCGAGACCTGAGCAGCTTTTCAACTTCATCTTGTCAATACGGGGATAAGGAGTACGCCTGAAAGTTCATTAATTCCTGAGTAACCTATGCTTCAGTTTTGCTAATACCCAGTTCTATTGATGTTTTCTTTCCCATGGAGTGGGCCAGGTTAACCCCTACACCCCACCCCAGCTTCCTGCCAGAAAAAGCCCATTGTCAAGTCCCACATCACGCCACAGAGATGTACAAGGGGCATAAATAGGGCATCATTATGGTACGACCCAGTGCAAGGGAATGCTGGGATGGTTGCGTACCCAGACCCACCTGCCCTGGGAGACTCTCTGCTCAGCCCTCGCCTTACACAGCTTGGGGCCTGGGCAGGATGTATAGGCCCTGACCCCTGAGGTCATGTTCCGTGCGCAAATTCAAAAGCTTGACATCTGTTGCCTGGCTTTTTGATCGCGCAGAGAAAGAAAAGCTCAGACCGCTTGTCAGCTAAACACTTGTCCTACGTGAAATAATATCCCTGCAAGCTACCTAGGCCATAATTAAGGGGTTTTGTTGTTTATTTTCTTTTGTTTTGTTTTTGTTTAGACCAATGAAAAGAGAATTGAAAGTAGGATGGGTTGAGTTTTGCTGGGAAAGGGTTCGCTCTTTGTTTTACGGGACAATGGTGTCCATAGAGCTTATGCAGGGAGGGCTTCTGTCACGCTGGCCTTAACTCTATAAAGCCTACTGTATCATATTCGATATGTGAATTTCTAAGGCCTGTAAATTATTAACATCTTCAAAATTTTGCTGAATAATGTTGTACACAATCCACTACAAGCCTTCACACTTTTTTGCAATTACAAAGCCTTTTTGTATAACCCTTGTGCTGTGCTGAAAACACCTAATTTGGAATTCCCAGTCAAAAATGACTGGCCTTTTAAAAATAATAAATCACCAAATCTTGAATTCAATGTATTTTCTTTAAGATAGTCTGAGGTGTATAAGCTCAGGTCAATAAGGCCTATGATCAATCAGTTACAAAAAAAAATCTATGCTAATTAGGGATGTAACGATATTATCGATATCGTGATAGCAAAACTGCCTCTATATTATCGTGGCTACATGACGATATGACACGATAGGTCTTCCGGGCAAAAATTTTAGTTTTTAAACTATATTTAAACTTCTTATTCTAACATAAAAGGTCTTTAAAGTTGTGTTTTGGGCCATTATGCTTTGACACAGTATCTGTCAAACAAACTAAAATCAAAAGCACAATATGGTTTAATCCCTTCATCCAAGTCTGTTTTCACTGCGCGTTTCAAAGCGAAGCGCACACTTTGCTCAGGTGATCAGTTCATGATCCGGTGTTTTCCGTGCCTTAGAACGGCTCCATTCACAGTGAATGAATGCAGTGAACTCGTTTATTTCATGTGCTGTGAGTTTAGCATGCGTTTGGGAACACAACAGTCACCAGTTATGCCTTATTTTCGCAGCAGATGCTTACAGCATTTCACTAGATTTGTAGTGAGGCGCGTTTTCGTAAGCATGTTTTCACTGATTCAGTAAATCTCAAGTTAAAAGAGGGTTGAGTCCCCTAAAGTTCAGGTACAGGACTTTTTTCTGACTTAAGTTTTCTTAGTTAAGAACATGGGTTCGAGCTCTTAATTTTGAACTCTCAAAGTGCATTACATAGAATAATTTAACTTTAAAATGTACAACATATTATTTATTTGTCTTTTTTTTAATACAAATATAGCAATAAATATCATATCATGGACTTCATATCGCAATATTATCGTATTGTGAGATTTTGATATCGTTACATTACTAATGTTAATTGAAAGAAAACAAGTTGATAAAAAGATTGAACCCAATATTTGGTAATAATATAGCATAACGAAAAATTTATTAGCAGTTTTAGGCCAATCAATTGTAACAAAGTGGGGGGAGGGGATGATCAATTTTGTTTTATTTAAGTTGTTATACCCTTTGTGAACAATGTCAGTAAGTTTATGTCCAACGGGACCAAGTAGCCTTTTGCAAATAAAATAAATAAATGGGTCAAAATGACTGGAACACAACATGAGGGATAATTCAAAAAATGTCAACCATCAGATCATTGTACATGTGTCTTTTAGTTGTGAAATTTTTTATCTTTTATTTTTATACAGTAAACACAAGAATAACTTTTTTCTTAGTCAATCATCACAGCATTGCATTGCATTATACAATTTGCCTAAGTTACAAAGTCTTACTCATAAAACTAAGCATTTAAATATCATCTTACAAAGACATATTATTGGGATACATAGAGTGACAGCTAATTAGTAAGTAGCCTGCTTATAAACATAAGCTATCAGAATTTTTTATCTTACATTTTGGCCATATAAAGAAAAAACTACACCAAATTGAATAGTTTTGCTCAGTTTGGGCATCCGAATAAAACTGAGGTGTTTTTCCTTCCTTAGGTGTAATATTCATTTTCTTACTATATAACACTATAGGCCATAAAAGCCTGATATATATATAGACATATATACACACACACACACACACATATATATATATATTATACATTATAATATTTTTTCTATTATTTTATACATCAGGCTTTACGCATTTTCCTCAGGCCCGTGTTTGCCCTTTGCATTTTTCACAGGTCATGATAATGCTTTCAAATCCACAACCATATCAGTTTTACAAGACATCAAACTGTTTCAAACATTAAAATAGTTTGAAACTGTTAAATGCATTTGAATACCTTTTTACATGAAATGCAACATATTCAGATGTTAAACAAACAAGTCGCTTTGAATACCACTGTTTCTCACATTTTCATTTTAAACCCACCAGAATGTGAGAGAGACAATATGTGTGAAAATGAGTTTTAGATCCTAGCTACCTCTCTCTCTTAAAAAAATTGCCCTGTAACGCAGAGGAACTTTCCCAACTGATGAGAGGCTTATCCTGTTTTGGGTGCGATAGACGCGCATTGTGGCTTTTTGGAGGTCCCTGTTTTTTGATGCGGAGCTGTTTAATAGTTTCCTGGCACAGTTGGCATGGTTACCAGTGGAGAAAAGCAGCGACTTAAACCTTGTGACTGAATCTCCCTGAACCCGCGATAATCTTCGGCCAATCTCCGTATTAACACCCAACTTCTACTCGATCTGCCTTCATGCCCCCATCCCAGCCTCAGCACACGCTCGCTTCCCAACGCCTCACAAAGGCTTTTGTATCGGGATAAATGGTGCAAAAACTGGCGCCCCTGGAATAATTTCCCACCAAAGCCCTTTTATTGCCAGACATGTGGCATTTGTCTTTTTAATTTAAAAAAGAAAATATCATGTAGGCTGTGTTGACTGCCGAGAACGTGCCGTGGTTGTTCGGCATGATGCGAATGATGAAAATATAGATGAGGGGTTTAGCGTTCTTCCGCGGCCAGCTTACTGGCCCAGAAAACGGTACGTAGGGCGAGCACGCGAGCCAAAGCCTTTAACAACCCCTGCCATGATTAAAACACTATATTAAAATGACATGAGTAGTGGAAATGCATTCTTGCCCTCAGCTCCTGAACCAAAGTCTGCGTTATTTATTACAGTGGCCTGTATTGACCGGGTTACATTAGCCATTTTCATTTCTGTATGTATACGATGATTGCTTCAGCCTGACAGACAGTTTAAATGATCTCACTTTCAAAGTGCAACAGCTAAGTGTGTTTGGGAATATTCACGGTCACATTTAAAGATAATGTGCATGATTTATATCGTCTTCAAATAAATCTGGTCATATTCAAAGTAGTTTGTAACTTGGCAGTTACGTGCTCAGTCCTGATGCTCGCTGTCGTTTGGATCTTAAGTGGCAGGCGCGTGATAACTCGTAACCTGGACGACTCTCCATCAGCGGTGTCAAGATGAGATAAACAACATTTCCCTTGTGGATAATATAGTGTATTATTGCACACAGTGTCTGGGGATTGTGCTTCGCTTTCTTCATTTGGTGACAAGGAGCACAATGACAATTGTTTCAGGCCTGGACAATTTTTAGAATAATACCGGAAGCGAATTACGTTTCTTTTCAACAATATCGCAACTGAATCTGCAGCGCGACCAGCGTAGTCCAATTCGCGAACGAATGACTCTTACAAACTGGTTCCTTTTAGTGAATTTAATAGTAATAATAATATGGATTGTCCTTTTAAGTGAATCAGAAACAATGCAGTGCCTTTAAACTAATTTCTCAAATGAACTGGTTCTTTTTAGGGAATTTGTTTTTATATATAACAATAGGGGAATACAAAGTCATACAAAAATATATGAGTCTATAAAACAGTACAACCCAAAAATTTCACATTTTTCAAAGATTAACTATATATCTAATAGCCTACATCAAGTATCCTCTTTAATAGTTGAGATGTCTTACGTAACAGCTTTACGATTGTTCTGTATTGAAGTTAGAGAATCATAAAAAACCTTTAAATCAATGGAAAATAGTCTACCATTTGGTACAGTTAACATACATTTTGCTTTGTGTATGTGATATTTCCCCAATAAAACAATACTTTTAATTATATTGTCCATTTCCAATAAACCAGTATCACAATCCAAAAACAAAACCATTATGTTATAGTGACAAACTTGTAAAACAATTCTAAAAGAAACAAAGAAACGTGGGACCAAAATAGTTTGGTATAATTACAACTGAAAAATAAATGAAAAATGGTTTCCGACTCTTCTTTACAAAAAACAGCATAAGGGTGAGAACCCTTCTTTAAACTTACAGATAAAATCATGGATTATATCTATGCATTGTTTTAAAATTAGTTTCTTTGACTTTATTAGGAATAACATATTTATTCATATCTGACCATGGATTCTGAAATAAAAGCGAGGCGATAATCCTGTTTCCATTTCACTATTGCCTTAGGAAAAATACTTGTTTCTTTGGTTAAAATGTTCCTAATATATAAGTTATTGAATTTTTTTTATCCCTGATAGAAAGGCCCCCAACAGTAAGATCTGGAAGAGAACCAGTAACATGCTTTTACATTTTTTCATTTTTAATAAGGTGAAATTTTTAGGGAAACATACAACGCGGGAATTCCAATTCCTGAAAGAATGACTCTTATGGGTTGGTTCTTTTTTCCTAAATGATTCTGATTCCTAGATGAACCATTATGACCAGGAAATAATAGCCTATTGAGTGTACGGACTGGTTGTTCAAATGATAAGCGTGAGTTTTATTGTAATCAGCAGTATATTATAAAAGTGATCATATTAATTATTAATTGAATGAAATTATTTTTCATTTAGTTATTTAGCTCATTTTTCATTTTCATTTTGGAACCGGAACTGTTAAATTTCATCTCTATTGTCAACAGTGTGCCCAGTGAGGGGTCCAAAAACTGCATCTGTGCACAGCACAAACGCATACACACACTAACATAACAAGAAACTTCAGCAGTCAGAGCGAAAAACACCAGATAACAAGGACAAGTGGACTCCTGCCATCAGCTCAGTTCCAAGACAATGCATGTCTGCTGCAAAGACATGTGTCTGTATTTCTTAACAAACAAGCGGACACCCAGAGGTGTGGGCAGGGTCTGATCAGCTGTCAGTCGGCCCTTGAGAATGTCACAGAAATATACCAAGTATGCATTTCGATACTTAAACCCTAGAAAATTGTGGTCACTTCTTTGACTTTTTGACTGTCATCTCTGTAAATATTCTTTTCTCTTTTCTTGTTACTTTATTTTTATTTCTTTGGGGGTGGGGTGTAAAGTTCTTCATGAGAACGCCTTTCTTTCTCATCTTTGGCTTCACTTTGAATGTCACCGGTTTCTCAGGATTGACAGAATAATATGCACTCATCATTTTGCAGACGCAAAAAAAGGAACTGTGAACACTGGGTACATTTTTGGGGGTATTTGCTTCTTTTTAATCAGTGGAGAAAGACTGACATGTCCAATCATAATAACACATCAACTGCTAAATGGGCCTTTGCAATCACTGTCAGTTCCATTCCATTAGGGAGTCCTGTATGTACGGACATCAATCAGCTTTTTGTGGTGTTATTTATTCATAATTTTATAATTTAACTATTTATCTGTTTATTCATTCTAAACAATTGCGTTCTGCACTTTGACTATGCCCTTGCCTAATCAAACAATGCACAAACTGCTTGTGTGCAGGTTGTCTAATATCACATCAATAGATTTTTTTTTTTTACAGTAAGTGCACAGTTATTTTTAGTTAAAAAATTTAGAAAATTACTCAAATCTTCCTGATTCCTAAAAAGGCTAATCCTGTGCTCTGCATATGGTTGCAGCATTAAAGAAGTGGAATATATCATCCGATATTAACAGAAATGCATAACTTCTAATTTTATGTTTCTAATTTTATTTTATGCCATGGAAAAGTCCCTTTATCGACTTGTAAACCCTGCATAAATTGTATATAAAATAAATTATATGAAAAGATCAACTGTGGGAAATCTTGTATTATTACCTCAAATTAAGCAACCATGAAATTATTTGCCTTCATTTAAAACGCCATGCAATCCAATTTAAATGTTGCATACTTTAAATCCAGGCTGATTTCTTTTTCATCCTGCATAAAAGAACATCCAGTGGGTCACCTACGTACTGGCAAACAGATAAAGCCTGCATAAAATTGTAGCAAAACCATAACCCACTGACTATCCTGGAAGTTCATCAAAACTAGATCCTCAATATCCAAAAGTCATGTCCCACACACATATATTTTCTGTCATCCTGTGGTACACTTGAGTGTCAGAGCAGTTTGCGAGAATTGCGATGTATACATAAAAAAATTGTGTCTGTACAATGAAAATCAATGGATCCCCTAGGGGGACACAGTGATGGAAAAAATATGAAATAGGAAGAAATGTTGTATTACAACTATTCTGTTCCCCTGAGAAACTTTGTATTTTCTCACAAAAACAATATAATACATATTTTGAAATATATATCTGAAATATATATTTTTCCTCACACTTCATATTTTTCCATCGCAAATATTTTGCAAGTGATCACTAAAGTTTTGCAAGCAAATGTAAAAGTTTCTTGAGGGAATGCGAGAGAACAAATTAAATTTTTTCATCCCATTTCATTTTTGTACCATCACCATGTGTGTCACTTTTTTTCACCTCACATTAATTGTATTTTGTGTTCCACAGAAGAAAGAAAGTCGCACATGCAGTATTTTTCATTTCAGAATTTTCTTTTTTGTGTGATCTGTCCTTTTAAGATGATTTGAAAAGGCTAGATCAATAGCAATCAATAATCTTCGTAATGCAAATTTTGACATTTGGTGTTTAAATGGATGAAAACGTAATCCATGAAGTATTTACCAGATCACAAAACTTAATCAAATGAGAAGCAGACATCATGCCAGCATATGAAGTCCACACAGACCACACCTCACTCGATGACCATGGCCTTGTGCCCAGCTGACTTGCGGAAGGGTCAAAATGCAGAAATCCGTCTAGCCGCTCGGGTCCATTAGTCCGATTGCTAGCCAGCGACTTGGCATGGCCAAGATCCACCTCTCTCCCTAACTCACCAGACAGGTTATCAATTTATCACGGAGAGGTCACTATCTCTCATCTCTTCAAAGTGTCGTCTGATTCCTGAGCTCTGCGGTGTGGATTCGACGGGCTATTAAGCAAATTACTGGCTGGTCAGTTATTGCACTCTGTGCATTGCTCATCACTTAACTCAAAGGGCCTGCTCATCTCCTTTTGACCCCCAGGCCCACTCTGCATATCTTGCACTGCTAATTCATTGATTAAGTGCTTGTAGCTCTTGTTGTCACTAAGGACAGCAGGCAGGAAGTGGGAAGGAAAAAACAATGCACCGTTATCGGAATCGAACGCAGTGGGAGGGTTTGTATAGGCATGCTGGCATAGCAGCACATGGGATCATATCCTATTTGTTTGTGTTTGTAAAGCATGTAAATAATATAGTTTAGTAAGTATCGCTGTGGCTACACGTAGCTGAGGAAAAGAGCAGGAAGATTGGAAGTAATCAGATTAAGACCACATGCTGGCTATAGACAAAAAGCAGCAGTATAATACTCGTTTGTCCTTTTTTCCTCACCAAATGCAGAAGTAGAAGAAAAATAATGAGAATTCAGGTAGGTGTTATTGTACCTAGCTTTACTGAAACGTGGTTTTGGATGCTGAGGAGATTAAATTGCAGTAGTAAACAGTGATATTTGTTTAGTTAGTGTCCAGTCACACTATGTCAGAGGTCAATGCCTTCAAGACACATTTATTGCAGTAAACACAGAAATAAGTAGCATACTTGTATATGTAATGAGCACAATTGTGTGTAAACTACTTGAAATGCCTCTCTTTTAATGCTAGCTAAGCCTCTATGCCTGTGCTAACACAGAGCTATACAGCAAAGACTGTGAAATTGTTTGTGTGTGAACATGTGTGGGTGTGTGTACGTGCACGCTAATGTGTGTGGTGTATCTAAACCCACAACAGTGTCTACTTTAATGCTGTTATCCAAACTAGGACAGAGGAGAGGGCATCTCTAAATGAGATTAACATTGCATATATTGCATAGGTACACAGAGGCCATGATCATGAAGGGAATAGAGCTTAAAGATTATCAGAACAAATACAAACCTACATCTACAGCAACAGCATTTTTCTGTTGGTGTTGCCAGGTTGATGTTGGACAGTAACACAGTCTTAAGTAGTATATCTCTGTCCTAAAATTGCCTTTCTCCGTGTTATTTTAGGATCACTGAGAGAATAAGTTTTTATTAATATTGCAAATCATTTTTTATATTTTCCATTCACATTTTAATTTTACTTAAAGTGTTAGTAATGTTTTTGTGTGCTTTTGTCATTTTAAGAGTTTTTTGTTTGTTTTTTAAACATGTTTTTATATATATAGTTTTTATTATTTTTCATTAAGTTTTATTTTTAGTTATTTTAGAGCATCAAATTAAACTAAATTAAAATGAGAAATGTTGCCTTGCCAAATAAAAAGTTTATATATATATATATAACTTTATTTCAGTTAATGTTTATTTTATTTCAAGTAAAAAAAATAAATTTTAATGGTTTTAATTTTTAGTTTCAGTTTTCAGTTAACTATAACAACTTGTCTTCATATTTTAGGGCCCTTTAACACTGTAGCTGTTCAGAATTAAACAAATAACAAATAAATAAAATAAAGAACCATGAACGTTAAATTGCCTCTGAAGTTTCCCGAATGTAGATGCACATCTGTGTTCTAAAAGTGAACTTTTTTTTACTCATTATTTGATTGGATTTTTTTTTTTACAAAGTTTAACATTTTTGTATTAAAGAAAATAAAAATATATATTTATTTGTATATGCATAAATGATAACTAGACATGGTGTGGCTGATTGCAGTTCACTTTAAACGCTTCATACCAATTGTGTGCCCTGCAATATGTATAAAAGTAATCCATCTTAACTTACGTACCATTAGAAGTATGCAATGAAAATAGTTTTGCAAAAAGAAAAGTGAGGTCTCACGATTCATAAAGGTGTTGATTTCAGCCAATTATATGAGTCACGTAGGCTACGAGAGTTTCAGTTGGCCCCAAAGATACCCTTATCCTTGTCATGATTACTGAAATAAGTTCCTTTTTCCTCTTTATTTTTGCAAATTACTAACCATCTTTTAAGAGGTCAACACTCCTTGTCTTGATTGACATACTTGAATGTATAATGAACTGCTCGACTGTTTCCCACAAAAAGCCTCAGCTGGATCTCAGCCTCCAAATTCCAGTAAGCTGCCCTTGATGTGCATGAGACCGGGCTGACGCACCCCTATCTGCGCTAATCATTACCCGCCAAGGCCTCCTCTTTTTTAATAAACGAGATAATTGGCTATCATTGTCTGGCTGGCTCTGTTTGGTGAGTGGGAATGGAAATGGCAGTGACCAGATGCCTCGCTCCCGCTCTCAAAGCTCTTTAATTAGAGAGGGCCCAGCGAACCTGAGGACCACGCCACTACAAAAGCAGGGAAAAGGGCAATTAACGGCCGAGTGGTCCCCCCTCCGTCCATCTGTCAGAGCGCAGGTGAAAGGATGATGAAGGAGGTCTATCCTCACAGGCCCATATGGAGATCATTATGGGCAAAGCCTCTCAATGCCTTTCCTTCAAGAAACATAGTATTTCCCCCCCCCCCCATACTTTTACACTGGCATCAATATCTGCCTGGGAATGCAATGATGGTGTACATGTAAATGGGATATTTCCATGCATGGTTCAATGTGCTTTTTTCTTTCTTTCAAACAATGCAGCCATCAGACAGCCACCCACAGAGAGTACATATACAGTGAAATTTCATTCCATATACGCCATTGTGATGTTCGCCTTACAAAAATTTAACATACAGTAGTACAGTGTTCAGAATAGCATACTAACATACTACTGTTTTCTTCTACTGTTTTGACAGTATATAGTAGGTATGCAAAGAACGCAGAATTTCTCTCTGCACAGGACACCTGGATGAGCTACTACATGCCTATATTAAATAACATATATTCCAGAATGCAATGATGTTATGAATATGTCCATGATATAATGATGACTTTTATGATGTTCTGTTAATGGTTCTTACACATGCACTGGACAGAACTGAACCGAAAAGAACTGAAGAATGATTCCCGAAGTAATGACTCTTATGAGTCGATCCTTTTTAATGAAGAAAAGCTATGACCACTAAAGTCTGATTCCCAAGCAGATGAATCACTTGCTGTATTCCTCATTTGTAAGTCGCTTTGGATAAAAGTGTCTAATAAATGAATATATGTTAATGTAAGATCTGCTTCTTTTTAATGAATCACAAACACTTTAGAGTAACTTGAAACCATTAATGAGAAAATCTGATTCACTTAATGAACCGCAAAGTCATTAAATTCATCACAACCGAGTCTGACTCTAACAACATGATACCGTATTATGTTACCTATAAGGTTTGTGAGAACGTATTTTTGATTCATTGTTCATATCACATTGAGTAGATAAAGATAGTATACACATTATGAGTTCTGACCGTGGTGCTTTATATAAATAAAGGAATTTATTCAAAATGTCATGTATTCTGCCTAGCTGTAGTTGTAATTTTATTTATTTGTAGTTGGGGATTTTATTTATAAGAACATTATATCTGTGCACCTGGATGTTTGCAGGCAGGTGCAGTAGACACAGAAAATAATATAAAGAAAGAAGAAAAAACCTGTACATTTCTATAGCATGCACGAAATCCAGTCTTTATTGAGATGGCTTCTCTGATTGGCCATTCTTCAGTGTTTCAATGTCTGAAACACTGCTGCAAGCTGTAGTTGCAATTTAATTTATTTGTAGTTGGGGATTTTATTTATAAGAACATTATATCTGCGCACCTGGTTGTTTTCAGGCAGGTGCAGTGGACACAGAAAATAATATAAAGAAAGAAGAAAAAAACCTGTACATTTCTATTGAATGCACGAAATCCAGTCTTTATTGAGATGGCTTCTCTGATTGGCCATTCTTCGGTGTTTCAATGTCTGCTTTAATGAAGGTTGCATGAAAGGTTGCTATCTCAACAACTTTTTTCTCCTTGCTTCATTTTACATAATGGTACAATAACTTTACCTTGAGCAACATGACTTTTACTTGGCAGGAGTTTATAGACACCTCACATAAGTGAGACATAATTCACCTTTTCAACAAAACCAGCATTATTAACATGCTCTTAATTAAGACCAACAGTATTACAAAATTGTGAACATGAGGGGGGCAGCCACGTACAATCGTGAAGAGATTATTCATTTGAAGCTAAGTGTATGTGATCATTAAATACTGTAATGACTGTGAACAGTGCAGCAGAACGTCTGGGGAATGATTGTTGTTACACTGAATTAATCCAAGTTCTCCAAGCAGTATATTTACTTAAGCCATTAAAACCCATGACAGTATGCCGTCAGGCAGAATCAGTGATATTCAGATGACCTGCTTTTTGTCTGAACGTTTCATTGGCCCTGTGCCCATTCAAATGTCTACAGTCATTACACTTATCAAACGGGATCTGAATGCAAATTCGCATTTTCTTAGCAGCCGCAACAGCTCTGGCAGTTTACTATTTAAATAGAACTCTTCAGCAATTAGATAAGATACTATTATTAGATACTGCAAATTTCAAGCATTTATGTTCTAGGTTTTCTCTTTGACTGACATTTGTTTATATTAGTGTTCACCTACTAAAAATGACTACTAAAATGTCCATATTCATAAATGTTCAAACTAATGCCAATATTATATAAACATACAGTATGAGAGGCTGAATTCAAGAACATGGGTCAATTAGCTAATCAAGAATGTTTATATTTTAAAAACACTCAATTATTGTCACATAGTGATGATATTCTGTCACTCAAGATGACGACTGAATCTGTTTGCATATTTTGACATTATAGTTATAATTTAGAAATATACCACCAGTAAAAATGTCCACATTTTGCACATTTTAAAGTAATATTAGCCATCAAAACGATTAAATATCATTAAATAAACTACACACACACACACACACACACACATATATATATATATATATTATTCAGCACCCCAGTAGTAACGTTGTGTGCTATGCAGCGTTATCAGATCTGTATGTGTGGGATATCGATCCTCACTTTGTCCGCACACACTCCGGGACAGCCAAAGACGCAGTGGGGTTGTGGAAAAACAGAGCGAGGGGGAGTTTAAACATGTCTGCACCTGACATGAGCGGACTCCTGGTTGTGTTGATTGTATGTTTTTTATGATATAACTGCTGAAAAGCCGGACAAGGATGAATAGGCGTCTGATCACAGCCATGGTACTGACCCAGAGGAAGGTTTCAACCTTCAAGTAAAAGAGGCCCATGTCGATTTATCATTCTAATTATCTGAGGCAGGTCTGGGGCTGCACTGCCCAGCGACTGTCTGAGTAAGGGAAAATGCACCAGCAATGCACAGCTAAAGTGAATATTAATAGGCCTGGCGGTTGCAGACGTAGGATGCATTTTATTACGAAGACTAATGGTCCACTTGAGCAAACCCTCATTGCAATATATCAGCTTGTTTGACCCTTCCTGGCCTGCTTTGAATATAATACCAAGATCTGGTCAGGTCATCCTCTCAGAACTCAATATCACACAAGGCAATTTCAAAGTTAACCCTGCAGCCGCCAAGCATGTCACGTCCTTTCATAAAGACCCTTCCTGGAAGGAGTCGACGCTACTCCCTGTTCTCTTTTGGCCTAAAAGGCCAAGGTTTGTTTCCGGCAAAACAGCTTTACATTTCACCCTTTCCAAAACAGTGCGGTAGGTGTGTATTATCAACAATTTCGCTGGCGTAAAGTTTCCTTTCTCACTGGCTATGAGGTGCTTCCTCGCACACACCCACATGCAATGTCCTGTGAAATCTCTCCAGCCTGTCAACAAAATATTTTCTCCCTTAAGAAACACAAGACTTAAATCACAGCTCCACTGCCTGGTCTTGTTTGCTAGGAATGCCGTCGCAACCAGAGAAAATGGTATGCGGCGTGTTGGGGGGCGAACCACAGGGAAACTCTGTGTTT
>NW_015505233.1:2072692-2073062 GCF_001515645.1 Sinocyclocheilus grahami | reverse complement strand
TACAGTACGTACAAATACCACAAAGCATTCAAAAACTGCCCTTTTTCTTTTAATCTTGCTACATTGGAATATTGCAATAACCGCTCAATCTGATGCCGGACCGCGATTTCGGAAAGGTCAACTTATCTTTCAGATGCATATATGCATGCAGTGGAGAGGGAAAAAAATGTGTAATGATTATTCACTGCTCAGACTATGAAAACGAGAGACAAAAAAGATTTTATCATTAAATAAAATATATACATGGAAGGAGAGGCTTTGGATTGGACAGGGCGAAAGAGAAGTGTTTTGCTTATCAACAGGAATCGGGAGATTGAAAGACACAATCGCCAGACACCCCCTTAAGAAACGCCCCCCCCCCCCCCCCGCC
>NW_015505233.1:1961094-2072618 GCF_001515645.1 Sinocyclocheilus grahami | reverse complement strand
CCATATTTCCATTACTGCATCGGGATGCTTTCATCATCTCATTTAGGTGCAAAAACGCAGGTGAAAAGCATGAACTCAGCTAAGGTTATGAAATGAGGGGCCTTCTTGTACACATGCTTTCACACTTGTACACCTCTCTCTTGCTATGTTCTAAAACCTAGTGAACTGCATATGTAGCTGTTATTGTAAGTATTGTTATTTTTTAAACTATGCTGCCTTCTAAAATACTTTATTTAGACCAAATTCTATGAAAGCATCCCTGTTGAAAAAAAACAGCATATGCTGGTTAGGTATGTTTTGAAGAATGGCTGCTGGTTGACCAGCATATGACCAGCACTTGGCCAGCTAAGGACCAGCTTAAATCAGCTCAAACCAGCAGCCATGCTTCAAAACATACCTAACCAGCATATGCTGTTTTTTTTCAACAGGGATCACATGTGTCATTTGTGGAAACTGCAATCCCAGAATGTGTTCAGCAAATGGTGATTAAATATATATATATTTTTTTTTTTAAATGTTAAAATTAAATTATTTGTGTATAAATAAAAATATTTGTGTATGCTATGTGTGTTATGCTTATTAGAGTTTATTAGCAAAATGCTAAAGTCAAACTTTGTTTTAAAGTCCAAATGAATTGAAAATACACCCTATGTGTTTTATAAATGCATTAAAGATCTTATTGTGAAGATTCATCCATTTATATGTTTCTTTTATTTAATTTTTTACAGAACCAATTCCCAGTCCTACATTTTTCAATAATTTTTACGCTTGGACGTACACCACATTACGGAAGAAAAGATGTGTCTCTACTTCTGTTTCATTGCAACTAAGCTGAGTCGTGTGAAGCGATATTTACGTGGTATGTGTATTGGCCTGTGTAGAGTGTTCCAGTTTATTCAATTATGAAGTTTAGGATGCCTATGTAGGCAGTAAGCCATCATTTTGAAATAGAGCTTTTGTGTCATCTCTCCTCCATATAAACCACCGTAATATTTAAAGGAAAAAAAGTGGACTCTTTTTTCTGTTAAAGGTTCAAACAGGAGGAGGGGCTGGATCTAGGGTTTCACTCCTTCTCTGGCTTGAGGGCTAGCAGGCAGCTATTGAGAGGTATGTAAACCACGGGAACAGGTCAGGGCAGTTCAGACACAGAGTGGTTTCTTAACCCCTGACTGTCTCAGCCTGAGACTCTTATATGGTCTTGACGAGCCTAAAAGAACTGGCAGCCAAGCGGAAACTGGCTCATTTGACATCTGACCTTGAGGTCAGCAGGGAAGAAAATTGAATAGATGAAATGATGGATCCTGTATGTCTGAATGGAGAGAAATAATGGATCCCAATGGTTTGCTAGAAAATGCTTTCGGCAAAAAAGCCACAGGTGCTAATCAAATCAATGATTTACATTTTCTGTTAAAAACAAAAAGAAAATTAGGGTGTAGCAGTTAGCATATGTACACTTGCATGAGGTGCTTATTTAAGCAACATGACTTTAAATCTGGATCATGGCATTTCCTGATCACAGTCTACCTTGTTTTCAGGTCATATTTCATCACAAAATAAAAAAGAATAGATATAGAAAATGCATTTAGCATAAAATGAAAAATTGAAGAATTTCTGCATTGTGACATTATGTCATGCAGAAAAAGAAAAAGAAAAAAGAGAAAAATAGAATCTACACTTCAAATCAAGTAATCAAGTAAAATAATAAAAAAGCATGAGGTTTAAAGCTGATTTGTAAAGCATGCTGGGTAGCAAGCAGTGCCACAGTGTGTAGCCAAGACAAAGAATTGAGCTTTGGAAGACAACGTTAACAGCAAACAATGAGTAAATGCACTATAGGCCTGTGGTTCTCAACCAGGGGACCTGGGCTCAAACTTGAACTCAGTTTAAATCTTGATTTATTTGTAGTTAAATTAATATATAAGTACAATACTATACATTTTTATTACAGAAGAAGTAACAGAGATGCACATCAGCCTTGATAGAAGGGCCTTTCAGTATTGTCAAAAAAGGGTCTTTGGAGTCACTCACACACAAAAGTTGAAAATCACTGTACTAGGTCATAATTAAGGACAAAAAGACACAATTAACCAATGAGTATATCAGTATATGATACTCGGAGTATCAGTGTGCGTATCATATACTCATGAGTATCAGTATCAGTTTGTTTTTTATTATTTAAAAAATATTTTTTACTTTTTATGTAGTGTATATATATATATATATATATATATATATATATTCCTTTTTTCGAGATGTACACTTCAAAATCAGTTTCCATGAGTTATCCCAGCCTTTAACTGTACCTGGATTCATTTCTCTCTTTCTCTTTCATTTGCTCTCCTCCTCCCTCTCTGTTTTGGACGAGCGCTTAGTTATCACAGCTCTTTAGCTTCTGCTGCCAGATCTCTCATTTCGTGGCCTTTTGATCATAGACTGGTCAGGGAATTTGGCCACAAAAACAGTGTTTAGTAACTCGATATTGAGAACAGAGCCAAACGGGCCCTGTCAGTTCAACAGGAAAAAAACCCCATATACATAGAGGAAAAAGCTCACACAAATGCACACCAGCAGCTTTTAAACATCTAGGCTCTGGATCTGCAAGTCAAAAGAACATCCTGTTTAACAGGGTCCTGGTTTTACAGAGGCCTGTCATTTAGGTCAGCTCAGTGCACTATCGGCCCATGTGAGCCACTGACAATCTCTACTGAGAGAAATTTCCTGTCCTTGACTACATACAGCTCACTTAGGCAGTCTGCGCCTCGTCTCAGACACACATAGACACTTAGAGAATGTGCAGGGACTGCTTGCTGTAGTGTGGAACAGGATTACTGTGGTTTTTATATGTGCAGGACTAACAAGATATTTCTGTGGATTCGTTGTTAAAAGCCGTCTGACCGCTTTGAAGCAAAGCTGAGTTAACGGGAGACACTTTCTCAGGCTCTCCAGCTCATCGTCGTTTCACATTAGGGCAATTGATTGGTCTGAGCGGCTCTTCCCTGAAGGCGTGTCAGGATAATTGCATTGTGTGACAATAAAATTAATGCAGAGATGATAAAGACTAAGAGTAAAATATTTTCCGCAAGCAATTTACATTTCACGTCTGCATTTTGAGGGCAAAATGCCTCCAACATTTCGACGAGTGTTTTTGACCTATGGCATACGTAGGAGTCGAACGTGGTGATCCCAATCTGGAATCGTAATAAAAAGGTCTGCAAATTCTAGCTAAATGATCCACTATCCACACACAAGTTATTATGAATGTTACTTTTCCCTCCAGGGAGAGAAAAGACAAAGTTTGATGCCACTCAATACACCACACAGAGAAAGGCCTGTCATTTTCTGTGTACTCTATATCATAATAATCATAATCATTTGTAGGAGATGGTGAAATCATACATGAAACAATGCATGTCTTTTATGGGTTTTTTTCTGTTACAATCATGGAAAGTTTTAAATTGGGTCAAACATGCAAAGAGTGATTTGTTTCATGATCTTACTGAAATTTGGGAAAACTTTACCACACAATTAAAATACTACAACAAAACTAAAACAAGTCTATCTAAATGAATAACAACTTACTGAAATAAAGCACCACACACAAATAGTAATCATGATGTAGTTGCCAGTAATTTAAGCACAAGCTCCACTCTTCAGCACAATTGTAACCACTAAAATTATCCAACAGAAACTTTTCTAAATCTTCAACATAGCAGAACATTAAACACTAACAGACCTAAAATAAAATAAAATAAAATACCTTATTTCAACATTTCCTCTCCCAGTCTAATCCTATGCAAAACAGATGGGAACCACAAATCCATGGTCCACAAAAAAAAGACCATGTAGTCAAAAAGTTTTATTTTATTAAATGTTTTGGTTTATACTAGTTAAAGCATGAATATACTCAATTATGCGTGTAGAATTTAAAGCTCTAAAAAGCAAAAAAATCTTTACTTGGGATATTTTTTATTATTTTGTTGGTTTTATACAGTGATCTCAAGTACTGATTCTGTTGATTCAGTTGATCCACAAAGACTACTTTTCAACTGTATAAAATGAAGTAAAATCTACTTAACTTTACTGTCCAGGTGTTCCCAGTATGCACTGGGGCATGAATAATTAATGAGGTTGCCCTTTTCACAGTTTTTCAGTGTTATTTGCTCTGTTGTTTTTGTTGAGGTTGTTGTCAAGTCTGGTAACTTGTTTTTTTGTTTGTTTTTTTTATGCATGGAGTTCATTTAGATTATTCATCTCAGAATAATTCATATAGGAATTATTAGACATTGATTGTTACCGTTATTGTATTTTATGCACCAAATGTTGAGGTCAGTGTGGGAAGGTGAATATCTCAAAAACAATCAGTTTTATATTGTCATATTTATATTTTGTTATTCACATTCTTGAAGTGTGGTGTAGTGTGAATCTGTTTTATTTTAAATTTGTTGTATATGTGTGTTCAACTGCGCTTAAAAATTTTGTATCATTAAAATTGACTGAAAAAAAATATGTTTTTAAAGACTACAGACTTTAGCGATAAAAGTACATTTTCTGAGTGAAAACATTTTAAGTGATTTATAATTTCATTTTCAAATAATAAACTCACAAATTAGAGCTGAATTAATCAGGACATGCAGCAGGAACAACAGAACATGGAATTACATTTTGCACATGTGGACGTCAGCCCGCCGTCTGAGGAAACACAAAACGTGAGCGTATATATCACAATCGTGCCACACACAGATTCAGAGTGAGGTTTTTATTGCATTGAGAACGGTATCCATAACAATATTTGGTTTCAGTCAAGAAGTCATCACCCGACTATTCAGAACAAAAGTCAATAAAAGCGTTATTGCTGCACAGGGACGTGAACTGGCTCGCTCGAACTCCGAGCATGTGGCTGTGCCACACTGTAAGATAATCTAATTGGGATGATGAGTGTGAGGTCAAAACAATGAATGAAAAATCGCTTGTCTCTCTATAAGAAGCCTCAAACATGTCATACACCGCCTGTAAGCTGGAGGTTTTGTTCAGTTTCTTTAAAAAAACCAAGGTTAGAGTTTATAAGAGGTGAGCGGTTCTTAAATCAGTGCCTCCATGTGCAATATATCATACCGTGCCTTATAAAACACCTTTCAGATGGCAATGCACTGAGATGTTTTTCCTCAGCGGTTCAGGGTTATAGAAGTGAGGCTACGCGTTTCTATTCACACCGTCCTCAACAGAGCGCCAAGTGTGTGACACAGAGATGTCAAGGCTCGAAGCGGAGATAACGCAGAAATAGCCATCTCAAACTGTGCATGAATTTTACAAGACTCACACCCTCACAAGCAGGGAGACGCCGGCGTAATGTACAGTATGTTATTGCTCGAGAGCACTTGTCTGTTTTTCAGTACGCTCCAATTGACAGACTTTTCTTTTGTATCAATACGAGGGTGACCACTTTCTTTCGCTCTTTGAGAGTATGAGTTGAGGTTGAGGAGGGAGTCTGAAACATCCCATATGGATGTCAAAAGTGCTATTTTACTCCTCACTACCAAGCCAAGGGCTAAATATTCATAGAGCAGACAGAAAATTAATAGGCATCGACATTCTTCTATGTATGTTCTGCAAGATGGGTTCAGGCCCATCAGGGCCATCTGGTCTTAATAGAACATCAATTGATGTGAACAGGAAGAGAGACCAATTTGTTTTCTCACTGGGGGGTTTGGGGCCGGTTTGTAAATCTCACATGCGCACTCGCTTGGTAAAACGGTCTTCCTCATTCTTGGCATCGCAAGTCGACGGCTTTACAGTAGACAAGAGCCCGAGGCTCCCGAAACGCGCACTTGTGTGTGCGTCGTTTAAGTGGACACAAGCGGGACTCTGCACTTCCTTAAGACGTACTCAGGGCTATTATGAAAGG
Source organism: Sinocyclocheilus grahami (assembly GCF_001515645.1). NCBI lineage: Eukaryota > Metazoa > Chordata > Actinopteri > Cypriniformes > Cyprinidae > Sinocyclocheilus > Sinocyclocheilus grahami. The sequence continues at coordinate 2,066,716 of NW_015505233.1, read as the reverse complement.
TTGTGTGCATATGTATGTGCGCGCATGTGTGTCTGTATGCATTCAGGCGTCTGTTAAGGGTTTTGCCATTGTGAAAGGGGTTGAGGGAAGGCATGAATACCCTCAGTCAGCCAGCTGGCAGTCTTGGGTCTTTGTACAGCCCAGCTTTTCATATTGTCTGCTCAGTTTACAAATAAACATGGCTAGGGATGAGGTCTACAACAAACAGATAGCCCCATTCATTGTGCCTGACAAGCTGCGGGCAAAGCCCAGGCCCCTGTTTCCACAAACCACTCCATTTTAACGCACGCATTCAGCCAAAAACATCTCCTAGCTTTGTATGTATACATTAGATGGCATTTTTATCACCTACTCCCACCACCTCTCTCCCTTGGGTGTGTAAGTTTGGTTTCTCACATAGTAAAGTCGGAAAAGGCTGAGACGTAATAATGCATTTAAAATAATAAATGAATGCTACTTTCAGAATTTCTTAGTATTAGATATTTTGCTTTAAAGTTTCACCCGAAAATAAAAATTCAGCCATCATTGACTCTCCCTCATGCCTTATGAAACTCATTTGACTGATGTTTTTATAGCTGTAACACAAAAGGAGTTATTTTAAGCAGAATGTCCAAGCTATTATTTTCCAATGAAAGTGAATGGTGACCACAACATTTTCAAGTGAATAAATATTTACATTTTAGTCTGCTTTTCACATAAGCGTCAGAAAACTTGAAATATAGTGCATAATTGTGTGGAAAACTTTTCTTCAGGGTTTGATAATTCCTGTTTTTCACTCAAAAGAAGAAAAATCAACATCAAAACAGAGGGAAAGTCACACATGTATGAAATGGCAAGAGGGTGAGGGAAAAAATCTTAATTACAGCACACACTTAAATTTATGTAAAATCTGATCATGTTCTCCAGTATATTTTAAGATGATACAAAGAGCACCTTGAGCTTCAGTTGAAGCGAGAACCTCTGACCGTCTGTACAAAGGAGTCACATGATCAATGTCAAAATTTGCATATTTAATGAGTGATGTAAAAATAGTATAAAATCTTGTCTTATTACATTTTACATTTACTGATTTAGCAGACGCTTTTATCCAAAGTGACTTATTACATTTACATAATAGTGTTTGTGTTCACAATTTTTTCAAGATCCTATACAACTTTCTGTTTATTTTCATGTTTAAATTAGATTTTATATCCTAGATTTTCAATATGGCCTCAGACTTTTGTATCCCACTGTACAGTTGAGCTTGTGTTTTGTATTGCATTAGCCTCATTGATAGCACAAGGACGGCGAGCAGGTTTAAGCACAGATAAAACATGACAAAAGACCTTTTGAATCAAATGCTCTCTTTTCACGCACTCTAAGTACAGCCTCTCTCTCTTTCACACATGTTTTCTCTCTCTCTCTCGCTCGCTCTCGCATTTTTTTAAGGGAAATAATAGCTGGTTGTATGGATCCGCCTCCTGGCCAAGGGAGCTACTTTGTCTTAATTACCTCAGAACGAGCGAGTGGCCCCTGAAGCAATCATCTTTGTTTGTTAAAACAGCCGTTATCTGCTTCGGTAAGGTCCATAAATAAAACATAGCCCAGATTACAATGTCATGTTCCTTAGGACTCCAGAACCTGGGAACCGATCACAACAACAAGAGCAAAAAATCCCTGAGCGCTACACACACACACACACACACACACACACACAGATGATCTCTGTATGTTGTTATCTGATGTCAGCTTGTCGAGACTGTCAGCACTGAGTGATCTAGAGCAAGCTGATTGTGAGTATCCACAGATGTAAATAACCTTTTTCACTAGTTCAAGGTGGGCCATCTGTCCACTGTCATTTATTTAGTTTATTACTATGAACTGAGGGACAGCGCCAATGTCTGCTGCAGGCAGGAAAAGCAATAAATAATGACCTTTCTGTCTGAATTATAATCACCAAAGTGTTGCCATGGCACAGATCTGTGGCACTTGCTCTTAGCAGCAGGGAAGCATCCAATCATATGTCGGACATATGGATCCTGCCCAGCCCTGGTGTTGGAAATTGCTCTTTATGGAAATAAATTCCAATAAAATACACTTTGCACATTTTGGTCTGGTGTAAGTTGTGAAGTGTCTCTTAAGATGTGTGTACAGTTACATCTTCAAAAGAAAGTTACATTAAAACAAAATATTGTATAACATGACAAATTAGTGTGTGTGCGTATATTAAAGTATATAACTAGGATATATAGTTTGGTAATATTGCTTAAATTTGTGATTTAAAATTAAAATGTAAACCTACAAAAGTTGTATTTCTATAATAATTTACAAATAATAATAAATAATACTTATTTTATTACAAACAAATTATTGTACTTATTTTATTATTATTTTAAAATTAAATTTAAATATAATGAATTTCATTTATTTATATATTTTTATTCATAATTTAATTGTTTATATTTTATTTTTTATTTTATTATAACAAGAAGCCAAGAAATTCATCATTCATTAATTTATTATTGTTAATTTTAATAATATATAAATATATTTATTATTATTATTAATAACAACAATAATAATAATAAAATATATTCCTCATTATTGTCTATATTTATTATCATGATCATTATGTATTAAGTATTATTATTATTCATTTTAATATATAAATTATATTTATTTTATTTTTATTATTTTGTTATATAGACAAAAACAAATCCAAATTTTTGTTCATATTTCCGAGCAGAATACTTTCTCAGTTTTCATTTCAAATTGGGAATCATAAACCACTGTGATCTTGTATGCAGGGTAAGAATTATGAAAATTATCTTTGGCTTATCAACTTTTGTTTCATAAAAGGGAAGTGGGAAGTGGAACCAGGTATGTGCAGGAAACAAATTTTAGCAAGAAAAATTATGGCTGCGAGATTCAATCCACTCTTGAAAATCTGCATTCGACAGTAACCTTAGAGAAAAACTGGCTGATTCCAATCTCTTGCCTGCGATGTAAACCGAATCACAATCACAGGAAATGAATCCAATCATGGAGGGGTGGTGCAACAATCTAGGTCAGTTTTGGAAATGACTGCTACAGGCAATAAGATTAAGGAACGCGCCGATTCGCTGAAAGACGAATCAGTATATCAGCTCTGAATGAGTAACACTTTGCTTCTGTTCTGTGTCTTGTGTGTAGCTAATGTTTATTTTTCCAGCTTATTTTTTTATGATGAGAGCATAAGAAAGAGGCATTATGTATCTTTGTATCAACAGTACAGTGGATGAATTAGAAAAATATATATATTTTCCCCATCTCCATTTGCTAACACCCCCCTCTCTCCACACACACACTCACACACCTTCCTTCCCATTTCTACAGCTTAACTTCATTGTCTCAAACCCTTTCTTTCATCTTAAGACAAAGATTTATGTAAATCTTTGGGCCCAGCGTTAATGCGAGCCGCAGTGTGAGAAATAGCATCCCTAAATCGCAGTATTGTTGTTGAAAATGACAAGGCAGCCCCCTAATCCCACAATGCGATCATCCAAATGTGTCATAATGCTCTGTGTAGGCAGGCAAATCTGAATATCAAAAAGACACCACGCACCTCGCCAGAGCCTTCAGTTCTTTAGAACCGCTTTTTTAAAGAACTCACCCTGTTGTCACTTAAGGAAAGGCAAAAAGTACAGAAGGAAAAAAAAACAGAAATGTGACATTTGAGTGACTGGTTTGGTGTGCTGTTAAAGGAATTTTCTTTCTTTGTCTCAATGTCTTAGTCCTTTTTTTATGCTTTTTGTGATTTTTTTTTTGTCGAGTGTGACCTTCTCAATCCACATCTAGATATAATGTTTTTCTTTGACTTTGATTAGATAAGTTTGATAACTGACAGAACCATTGATCTTCATTGAAGTTTGTGTGTCCTATATGGTGCTTACCAGTACATTTCTCAATAACATTTCTACATTTTTCTCTCTTTTTTAGTTTAGGTATTTATTTAGACAGTTAAATAGTGAAAACAGCATTTCTGGAGCATGCTTGCTAATCGCTGCATCAGAGCTCTGACTTTTTGTGTTTTACCATGCAGGAATATGGATGCATTGCTTAAATGCTAATAAGAGTTATTTTATTATTTACTATATAAAATATTTATAAATTAAATAATTATAAATATGGACAAACCCAGCAATTGGGTTGTTTTGACTCAGCGGTTGGGTTAAAGGGGTCATATGATGCTGCTAAAAAGAACATTATTTTGTGTATTTGGTGTAATGAAATGTGTTTATGTGGTTTAAGGTTCAAAAAACACATTATTTTCCACATACTGTACATTATTGTTTTCTCCTTTATGCCCCGCCTTTCTGAAACGTGTCGATTTTTACAAAGCTCATCGATCTGAAAAGCGAGGTGTGCTCTGATTGGCCAGCTATCCAGTGCGTTGTTATTGGCCGAATACCTCAAGCGTGTGACGGAAATGTTACGCCCCTTACCATACTGTGATGCCGTGTCCCGGCCGGAGCGATGAGACAAAAACATTCAAACCCATTATAAACGAGGCATTTGTTGCATACAGTGGGGACATAATTATGAATTATAATGACTTATACTGTCTTTTTACACGTTGCATCGCATCGCGCTGCATAAACATAAAACCATGTCTGCATTTGTGATCGGAGAAATGACAAACAGCGCTACTCTACACTGCTCAAAACTCTAATTTGAATCGTCAGTGGCAAATTCTTTAAATATAAAAAAATTACTTACAGTCTGTGAGTCAGAACAGCCAGCATTGTAGTCTACTCTTCCAGGATCAGGAAACAGTCCTCTATAAAATGTGCTGGGCACATCTGAATATTTGGGTTGAACTGTTCTGGAAGAGTGTTGTAAATACAACTTAACCACTGATTTCTAGTCGTGTCTTCTTTTGGAAGGCCAAACAAAGTAGTTTCGTTTTCACAACGAAACATACAGCGGGCTTGAGTGAGCAGCGGCCGGCAGACTTGAGAACGGCTTGGCCGGCGGGTTTGCGGCAACCACATGTGATGACCCCGGGCTGGACTCCGCTTCGTCCACGGTGAAAGCCGATCCGGTGATTCACAGCACGAAGTTGATGTATTCCCTCAGCGACCAGCACGGATCAGCTCCAGGCATGACGAAGTGGATATCATCCTCTTTTGGAAGGCCAAACAAAGTAGTTTCACTTTCACGCCGAAACACACAGCGTCTTCACGAAATGGCTGCCGCAGCAACAACAATACTACAGCGAGAATAAAAGTTACGCTTTCTTTCTTTGCGTGAACATTTGGGCGGCGTTACGCAAATCTTCCCACATCGTGACGTAGATATGTGGGGGGCATGTTAGAATGAGCCATTTAGGTAGGCGTGGTTGACTTTTATAAAGAATATCTCTTTGGATTTGAGACTTTAGTCTTTGCAACTTTACAGATCTTCTTTATGCACCAAGAGCTTGTAACACTACAAAGAGAAAGGGAAAATTTAAATCGCATCATATGACCCCTTTAAATGTTTAACCCAACCACGGCATAGTAACCCAACCACTGGGTCAAAACATATAAATATTTTAGAATGTATAGCGTGTATATATTCTATATTTATTATTTTAAATAGTTTAGTTTTGAACTATTTCATAGTTAACATTTCTAGAGTACATTGTTTTATTCATCTCCAATATTTTAAATACAATTTTTTTTTTACTTATTCATTCATTCTGTAATTCCTAGACAATTAAATAATAGGGAAAAAAGAGAAAGGGAGTGTAATTCAGACATGTCACATGCTAGACTAGATCCTGAATTGCCCTCATGAGCAAAATGTTTCAGTGTTTCTGGAGCACATGTGATAACTGATGCATGTGTGAGTTTTATCATGCAGAACTTGTTGTTTAAATGTTTTACATATATATATATATATATATATATATATATGTATATATATATTCAGTATATTGCTAGATAGCACTGTAGTAAAAAAAAAATCTAAACTGATTTTCTTTGTACAGTTATATACGATAAAACCTGTCTTCATTCTTGCCAAGTGCCGATGTTTATGCATCTGCTGCAATTCTGTACGACTCTGACTTGAAATGCTACATTTGTTAAGCCTCAAATTGATTTAAACATATTTGATTAGTTTCCTTGTCATTTGTCATGCCGATCTGTCTGTCAGAGCGAGAGAAGAGGAGGAGAGAGTGACTGCTTTTGGAAACAGCCATGAAACAGCCATGCCAATCAATTGGACAAGGACAAGTTGGTTGAATAATAATGTTAATAATTACAACACAAGTCTAGGGAATCCCTGATTTGCCATGACTCCCTCATTGAGCTATCTTCCACAGAGACTCCTCCGTTACAATAATTAAGAGCACCATTCCATTCTTCCTCTTCGTTTTCTGCAATTCCCCCTGGATCAGGTACAAGTCCAAAAAAGAGAGCGAGAGAGGGAGCGGGAGGGAGAGAGAGAGAGAGAGAGAGAGAGAGAGAGAGAGAGAGAGAAAAGTACAAAGATTCCACACCTCTCTCTAAGTTCTATTTAGCAGTTTGAATTCGCCCCCTCCCCATCCGACAGTAAAATCTCGGGCCATCACTTGAAGCCCGGTGGGGGATTTTGTGGGAAAGAATAGCCATGTTGATCTTAAAGTCTTAAGTCTCAGCGTACCTGTCAACACTCCGGCTCAGCAGCGAAGACTGTGGCTTAAGTCACTTGAAGTTGCCTTTTAATGAGAGGGGAGGTCTGCGCACACTGTCAGACTGAGCCGAAATAATTCCATACCTTCTGAATAACCCAAGCGTGTCTTTTAATCCTGCTGCTGTTTATGTAATGGAAATAAGCAGGAACAGGTTAATGAGATGGTGAGCTCTGGCCCGCACACACACACATAGACTGGATCTGGTACACTATGAATATGAAGGTAATGTGTGTGTGATGTACGAAAGGCTCAATGCAGCTCTACCCTTAAACATATTCTAATCAAGATGATTATAATAGAACTTTTGGCATTTCATTCAAACAGATGATGTAATTTCCTTTTCCTCTAACTCACAAAAAAAAAAAAAAAATTTTTTTTACCATAGCCTATAATTTTTTTTAGAAATTTAAGAATTTTTTCCCAAAAAGGCACATGTGATCTTTATCTTTATTTTATTGTGTATTTATATACTTTTTGTATAGTTAGAAGAAGGAAATTATGGCAGGAGAAGATAACTAATATTCCCTTCATATAAGAATGTGTTGAAAAAATTATTTAAAAAAATAAAAAATGTATCAATTATCATCTTTATTAAATAATTAGATTTTATATACACACACAAACACATAATTACATGATATGTGTCTGTCTGTATTTTGACCTGCATTCTGACAGCTAGTTTTGAACTTGCCTCTCATAATATATATAACATAATTTTTTTTTTTTTAATGATCAGGAGAAGTATTCCACTTATTCCCCTAATTTTGGACATTAATCTTGGAAATTGACAGGAATATGTACAGAGAATCTTATTTCTTCTTGCCTCTTTCAATTCTCCTTCCTTTCCATCTCTCATTCCCTCTGTATTTTTTACCCCCCTGCTTTTTTCCTCGCTCCCTTACTCCATCTCTTCTTTTCTTTCAGTGGGAATAATCCCCCCTACAGGAGACTTCAAAGAGCAGGCCAGGCAGGGACAGGCTTAATTACCCGCCTGCCTTAAAACTGATGCCAAATCAAAACTTGCTCTGGTCCATCTCTGTCCTGCCGTGGCAAGGCTAATTGTGGCCTTGGATTCTATTTTGGGGAGTAGGGGAAAAAGGAAATAGTCACAATTAAATCAAAACAAGAAATATGTGGGCGGCACATCACACATCATCATATAGTTCTGGAGGACCTGCCTGATTGATGTGAATTTTGGAGCTATTTTAGAGTACGATATAGTCATTTTTATAGCAGTGTTTGCTTTGCGCTAAATAACACCTCAGCACTAACATGGGCTGTGCATGGCATGCTATATCGAGGGTGTTTTATTTGGCCAGTCCATAAAGTTCTTCTATACTTTTTCCATGTTTTTAATCTTACACAGGGGGTAATCCAGCCCTTTTTTTTTAAGCGAGTGAAGTTTTAAACCTCTCCGGGATGTGCCGAGAGGTTTCGATGGCTGGCCGAGGGAGAGCATAACGTCGGGGTATTTAACACCATGGAGAGTTGGATACGAGGGGGCTTAATGATGCCGTAGCAGTCGGGATGAGCGCTAATTCACCGCCCAGGGCCCACGACGGATGGGGCACCTGCAGAGCCTGCCATCAGTCAGCTTACCCACTCTCGACAGGTCCCGGGAGGGGCTCCATATCCCTCCGACTCATGGAGCTCTGCCACTCTCCACAAAATGGCCTCATAATGACAGACGAGTGCATGAGGTAGTTTGCATTTTTTTGTTTTTCTTTTCATTCTGACTAAATGCAGTCTCACTTGTCAGCCTCTGAAAACTGTTTGCCATTAAAAACACATCATAAGAATTTTAAACACAAACAAATATGTTTATGTGCACTTAAAAGTCTTGCGTTCCCTTAAGATTTGCCACACGATAAGAACATGCCCGGGAGCCAATTATGTTTAGATTGCAGTAGTGTTATAGCATCGGTCTTGCTTTAATCTGTATGTGATGTAGTTGAATATAATGTGACATCACAAAACATTTCCCTGTATAGCTCCACCCACTCGTGTTTTCATGTCAGTTATGTATAAAAAGTTTTTTTATATCGCAATAACAAATATAAACATTATGAAGAATCGTGAAATGTGAAAGAAAGAGTAAACAGCAGTAAAAATTCTTGTTTTTTTATTCAAGACCTGCATACCAAAGTTGCCTCAGTCCAAACAAGGGGCATCAGCGTCTAATGCTTGGAAGAAATACGGGAGGAAAAAAAACAAAATGTACACAAAAGGGCGGCCTTCAAAAACAACTAGTATAACACAAGTGAACATAATTGTCAGTTTGAGATGAACGTACTGTATAAATGAGTGGTCGTACAGAGCTCTCTGACCTCCACAAAGTGCCACATCTTTTTTAAGATGCAAATACCAGAAGCTAATACATTCTGGGAAAGGGTTTGAAAGTATACATGGTGGGTCAGGTTGATTGATTCGTGTCTGTATGAGTGTGGTCAGTTTTAGTAGCTCTTGATGACTTTAATTGTAGCCTTTGGTTGGAGGCAAAAAGCTTTGATGTGAATTGCACACTATTGAAGAGAAGATCATATACAGCGAGGTTTGGCTCGGCTATCCTGTTACCTACACATTTGAAAGTCCCCTGTGTCGATTATTTTAGACATATTATGAGCGAGCCTGCTTCCTGTGGGTGTGTGTGTGTTTGTGTATGTGCAGAGGGAGGGAGACTGAGAGAGACAGACAGAGAGAGAAAGACCTTCCAAACTTTACAGACCTTTTTCTTTACTTCCTTATCAGAAAATGATGACACAATAATGACTTGGACAGGTATAACATCTTGTATTTGTGCTCTATTCTTCTCATGCTAAAAGACCTGAACTTTACAGGCACCAGAAATCAGGTATTACGCCCCACAAATCAGAGGACAGTCGGGGGCTTTGTTTTAAAAAAGACAGACTGTTGCCAGTGCTAGTCAGAACACACAAATTAAAAAAAAAGAAAAAGATCAAGAAAGAGAGAGAAATAAAACAAAGTCTGAGCAAGCATATAAAATTATTTACAACCAAGACAAGAGTGAACAAAACATTTACTGTTGTATATGTAGCTACAGTAAAAGGTCAGACAACCTCGTAAACTCATCTGTACATTTTTAATTTGAATTTTCACAATTGTATCCTGCCAAATGTGTGTACATATACAGTATATATATATATACACACAGACACACACACACACACACACACACACACACACACATAAACACATCATAGTAAGAAAAAGATCAAGAAAGAGAGAGAAATAAAACAAAGTCTGAGCAAGCATATAAAATTATTTACAACCAAGACAAGAGTGAACAAAACATTTACTGTTGTATATGTAGCTACAGTAAAAGGTCAGACAACCTCGTAAACTCATCTGTACATTTTTAATTTGAATTTTCACAATTGTATCCTGCCAAATGTGTGTACATATACAGTATATATATATATACACACAGACACACACACACACACACACACACACACACACACATAAACACATCATAGTGCCTACACATGTATTTCATTCCAGCCATTAAGAAAATCCATTACCGAAGAAGAAACCAGAAAATGCACATGACAGTTACCTCAGTATTTTTCCTGTGATCATCTTTCCATACATAAATGTCACTGGCCCCATGGCAGTTCTCTTTTAATCAATTTCATCTTTATTTTCTTACACCCGAGGCAGAAAAATTACTAAAACTCAAGACTTTTACAGTTACAGTGACAAAACATTTTAAAGACCCACAATTTAAATTGGACTGCGAAATGAAATTAATTTAAAAGAAAAAAAAGAAAAGAAAGAAAAGACGTAAAGAAATAATAATTGGGAAAAACTATTTTTTTATTTTATTTCCTTTTTTTTTCTTTTTCTTTTTTGTAAAATGCCCAGGCATTCTCCAATATTACAAATACTGGTATACTTTTACAGTAAACAAGAAAAATGTCATATATATATTTATTTATATATATATATATATATATACTTAAAATCCCGTCACCAAAAACCAATATACACACGCCACTATGGCATTCAGAGAAACTTTATAAGCAAACTTGAAAAAAAGAAAAGAAAAGAAAAATTCTTGTTTGTTTAAAACACACATACACAGAAATATAATTTTACCCTTGTACTTGTTTCAATACTGTAAACGTATTTTAAGACAGAGTGCACTAATTTTTATTTCTTTTTTTTTTTAGTTTCTGTAGTTCCTGATTTTTGTCCAGTCTCTTCCTTGACTATTTGTAGCAAAAGAATCATCCATTATTTTCAAGGGACGCAGTCTTGTCCTGAAGTGAAAAATTTTACATATACATATTTATATATATTTGCCTATTGTGTGTGTTTTTGTGCAGTTATATGTACATATACATACATATATATACACACATAGACACACATTAGTATTGTTCTGGCTACTTTTCATTTTAGTTCAACTTCAACTACTTTTCATTTCAGTTCTATAAGTGACCTATGTATCTGTTTTTATCATTATTCCTCTAGAAGCAGATTAAAACCACATGGACTTAATTGTTTTTTTTTTCAATTCTTTGCTTCACAAAAGTGTTGCATTTGTCTTATAAGACAATAAATAGGAAGATCAGTATTCAAGGCACACTCATGTCAAATTGAATGGCAGTACAAAAACTGTCCAAATAAATTAATTTCATTTTTATAGTGCCAGCATTGTGAAAGCCAAGCCTATCAACACTGGCACTTCAATCTCAGATGCTCCCTCTAGCAAGGCCCAATAAATTTGTATTTGAACATAATTTCTTGCTCAGAAGCCGTTTTCGCTATTGTTTTCAAATATGTAAATCAAAATAATAAAGTGCGGGTCAATTGCGAAGAGCTGCGTATGTTTATTTTTCTTTCTTTCTCTCTCTCTTTCTTTCTGTGTCATTAGTTTGCTTTGCTCTTTTTAAAACCACGATATTCCCTCGCTTCAATCATTTGCGCTGGTTAGGGCATCTTGTCGAAAGAAGGCTGTTTAACTGCCAATAAATCAGTTGGATAGGAGAGAAAAGAAAAGGGAAAATTCAGCTGTGCATTCTGTAAGCGTGTTGCTACTTCTGAGAATGCGTTCAACTACACATCACAGGAAGTCCTGAATGAGAAGAAAGAAAGAAAAAAATTGTCTTACTGTTTTAGCACACGCTCAACAGGTCATGACATACACTCTTTACTGTGCAATTGACTAATCTGCATACCTGCTGATGGCTCTCACAAACGGGACATGACCAGATTAACCAGATGAATCAATATCATACACGTTTTATAACTATAATCAGATTCACTGTGCAGTATTAATTTGTTTCTCAAAATGATTGATAAATATATATATATATATATATATGTACAAAAATGCATAGGGCTGTTTCAAGTGATTTAAGAAACATTGTAATAGAATGACAACATTGCTGAAAGTATAACTGAATTCATTCTAATCTAATCTGGTTAAGGTGGTGACTCCGTCTAGAACCTCAGAGCCTAATACCCAAAAATTAAACAACAGAACTGAACACAAAATAACAATGTTTAGATTTAAATGTCAGTCAATGGAAACAGAACAGTGGTGCTGCCTTGCTTTGACTAATGTGCTTTTAGGTTTACTAACCGGAATTGGACTGTAAAGATCCTTCTCTCTCTTTCTCTTCCTGTGTGTGTGTGTGTGTGTGTGTGTGTTTAAATCACTCTCCTAGTGTACGAAAACTGCTTCATCCTCTGGCCTAGACGTCTGTTCCTTTAACTTAACAATGATGTAGTATGACAAGCCACTTTTATGGGAAAGATGGAGTTGATTCATGACATTTAGGGGTGGTTGGCAGTGTAATATGAAGTGTGGAGACGAGGCGAGGGTTGTGAATGAGCTGAACCAGAGGACCGGACTGCTTTATCAGAGAAGACGGCTGAGATCAGATAGCAGACTTGGCAGAAGTAGCTACGCAGCTCACCCTGAGTTGTTTTAAAGCCGTCTTCCTTCTACTACTATTGTGCTGTTCAGCAAAATCAAATGGGTTTGATTAAGTGCAGTGTCTATGGAAAGGGTGCTGGCAAATAAAATTGACTATTGAGACCTATAACACAATCCATACTTTGACTAGCGTTGTCTGGGTCGGTACTAGGTACCAATAAGCAGCTGCCTTCACTTTTGTCTGTCTTTATAGTCTCCTCTCCTTGATTTCGAGTTGACGGAGGTCTTCAGCCCCACAGTTCTCTTTAGATTTACTGTTAGAACTGATATTCAGTGCTACATTCCCAATTAGATTGACATGCTTAAAATCAGTTTGTGCTACAAGGTCTAAGGATTGTTGTCCGCTCATTTCGTAAGTGTGAATAAAAAACAAAAAAGGAAAACAAAAAGAAAGACAAAGCTTTCTCAATTCAGCTTTCAAAATTTGAAGATTGAATGCGGCTTCTCTTCAAGAAATTACATGTGTAGCTTAAATAATCTACATTGTAAGCAGCGGCCTATGGATTTCTCAAACGATACTCTGTTTTGCTAAAAACAAACAAACAAAAATCTCAGGATGTCTTTTGGGTTTAAACAAAATCTCAGCATTTGAAATAAATCATAAGATAATGGAATAAAAAAATTATGAAATAAAAATGAACCTGCACATGCCAAAACATTAAAAAAATCCAATAAATACAGAAATTATTGCACAGTTAAAGGCTCCATTTAAAATATTGTCTAATGTATCCACTCATATATGGGTGGTTTATAGCGGCTCCAAATTAATTTTCCCTTTTTTTTTTTTTTCTTTAATGTCTTTATCATTCTCAGATGGCAGTTTCTTAGGACAAAACTAACTCAAACCATTAACTTGAAAAGAAAAGAAAAAGAAACTAGCAAAAAAAAAAAAAAAAAGAAACCGCAAACAACAAACAAACGGGAAAAAAAATAAAATAAAAAAACAGAGTATCCAGCTACCCCTTTTATAATCAAGGAATTGTGAGACAAAATAGGAAATCTGGCTTAGCTTCTCTCTGCTTGTTCAATTTTGACCTCATTCGTCATCAAATGTTCCCCATGCCACTTTTTCATGTGTTTCTCGAGCGTGCTGTAGACGCTGAAGGGCATTTGGCAAATGTCACAGCGGTACACGTCCTTACCGAGCTGGCCGTGTGTCTTCATGTGGCGGGTGAGCTTGCTGCTCTGGGCGCAGGCGTAGTTGCAAAGCTCACACTTGTAGGGCCTCTCGCCTGTGTGGCTGCGTCTGTGCACTGTCAGATTGCTACAGTTCTTGAACACCTTCCCACAGTACTCACAGGTGTCACTCCTCCGGCTTTCTTTTGAGCTGGGCCGGCCTGATCCCGGCCCCCCACCCAAGTGTGGGGTGCTGCCTCCACTAGCAGTACCACTACGGCCGGAGAGGCCCCCGTCCAGCAGGTCCCCTGGCGGCGTGGAGAATCGCAGGCTGCCGTTCTCGGAAGAGTGCTCCGAGGAGGTGGCAAATGGAGATTGTCTGGAATCGGTGAAGCCAAGAAAGGGATCTTTGATGAAGTGGCGGGATGCTGCATAGCCCACTAGCCACTGGGAGTAGACGTTTTCAGATGGGATTAGGGGGGCTGGGGGTATGTCCAAATCCTTTTCGATTTTGATCCTCTTGTTAGAGGAGTTGGAGAGGCTGGGGCTGGTGATGGGAGTGGGCTTGCGGGGAAACAGGCCTAAGAAAGAGTCACCCGAGCCACAGTTCCTTCCATTCACAGTTGCCCGCTCCACTTGGTCCATTTCCCCTGTTACTGAATCACGGTCACCCGCATCCCTCTGCCCTTCTGACATCCTTTTGGAGAACGGAAGCCTTTTCCGATTGTCGACTATTAAGTTATTGTACTGTTGGATGGAGCTGAGCCCTACGTTTTCCACCATCTTCCCCAAGGAGAGGTTCTTCTCATCCAAAGGTGGCTTTGAGCCATTTTCCCTATTCCGACTGAACTCCGAGTCCATGCTGAAGTTTGACTCAGGCCTGCTTTCATTTTCTAGTTCCTCCTCTTCTTCCTCTTCCTCCTCCTCTTCATTTTCAGGGCCCATGCCCTCACCTCTAAAATCACCGTCTCTGTTCTTCATACCCTCCCCAGTGACGTCACTAGTGCCTGGCTCGGGTGAACTGGTGGTGGACAGGCCATCATCAGAACGCCCCGTCATGGAGCCAGACTTGTGCATGTGGGTCTTCATGTGGCGTTTCAGTTTGCTAGCCTGAGAACAGGCATGATCACACAGTTGGCACTTGTAGGGTTTCTCGCCCGTGTGGCTTCGCCGATGAACAACCAGATTACTCTGAAACTTGAAGGTCTTGCCACAGAACTCACAGGACTTCGACTTGCCCAGTGTCTGCGGTGGGGTGGTGCTATTAGGGGGCATGGGAGGTAGTGGAGGGGTGCTCAGAAAGGGCGACTTCGGGCTGGGTTGGAAGGGGTTGGGATTGAGGAGGCGATGCATAGGGTTTGCACGGCTTGGTGACAGCGGTGGAGTGGAGTTGTTGTTTCCAGCGAGCTCTCTAAGTCGGCGGGAGAAATCCATGGACTGGGACTCCATGGCCATGGGTGTCATGCGCATCACTCTCTCAAAGGCACTGGGATGCTGGGAGATTAAACCCATTTCCTCTGCGCTAAGGCGTTCTAGGCGATGGGGATCTAAGTGATGGCGAGGAGGGGGGCTGACAAAAGGAGGCGTATTAGGGAGGCGGTTTTCCACAAAGCCAGGTGGGGGCTCTCGGAGTAAGGGCCCAGTCATCCGTAAGAGGTGGAACGGGTTGTTGTCCCCTAAAAAGCTGGTTAACGGGGACTGTGGTATGGATTCAGCACCAATGGGGGGAGGAATAGTGATCCGTGGGGTCAGGGAGGTATTCGAGGGGTTGGTCTCCAAGTAGATGCGTATCCCATGCGTGTTCTGAGCGTGTTGCAGAAGGAACCAGGCATTGGAATAGGGTTGTTTGCACGTCGTGCATATGTAACTCGAAGGTTCATCTCTACCTGCAACCAAGCAGAAAACAACAAAGATCTTTATTTATGTTTGAGTTTAAAACCTCTGCAGGTCACTTCCACAACATTTGTGTCATAATGCTAGAAATTTAGTCCTGTTAAATAACCCACTAAAAGTAGATCTGACTTGATGAAGAATGAGGCGTAGGGTCAAGCATGATTACATGTTACAAATAACAAACTTTGAGGTATCTGACACTTTGGGCTATGGCCATTTTCGTGCACCCATCAGGCCGTCACATGAACAGGGCAACTCATCCTTAACAGAGCTGTGACAAGTGCATTGCCATACTGCTCCACGAAGGGTTGGAGCTCTGGGAACATTGCATTACCCATTTCAACTTGCTTTTAATCTTCGCTTTTACAAACGGCTGACTCATTTTAAAAACATAATGTCAGGCAAGAACACTCTAAACTGGGAAACCCTCCAAGCACTGAGACTGTCCTAGGATGCCAGAGTAATATGCCACCAAATTGGAGAAGTACAACTTAAACTGTGATTTAGGGGACTCTCATCACTATCAAACAAATAAACTTAAGTTGCCCCCTCAAAGAAACAAATAAAAAATGAGAGAGGAGGGTGTGAGTTGGGGGAAGGTGGAGCACACATCAAGATAAATGGTTTCAAATAAAGAGTGAAAACACCGCCTGTGATTTAAGAGGCTGAGAGGAAAAAAGCACACCGGTGTGAGAGTTAAAGTCTGTGGCATTTAAAACAGCTCAAGGGTATTATTTACTGTTCCATTAAGAATTTCTCAAGATTGTTTTTCTTACTTCCTCTCACGTTTTTTTTATCTTATTCTGTAGTTACACTTCCTGGAAAGCCCCCTCCCCCCTTAATGACATCACAGTGAAGCACTGCTACTCTGAGAGCAAATTTGATTACAAAGAAAAAATGGCTCACTAGTGAATTAATTGCACAGTTTCACTGATAACAATTGTTTTCCGTATTCCACAGTTTTAATCATATAATTAAATACCAGCAAGTGAATGTGTGAAGTCTGCATACACTCTGGGTTCAGGTAAAGTGTGAACAGCATCAGTTCTTGGATCAGAGGATGTGTTAAAAAGTGGCTCCTGTGCTTTGTGCGGCTCTGGAGCTTTAACTATACATGACTAATTGATGCTACAACTTCACTGTTACACCGGTTCCGCCATGCAAAGGGGACTCATTACCATGGCAGCACAAACAAGCCAAGTGTACGGAGTATAAAATGAAAAAGGATGCTAAACCATCTCTGCTGTACTCCAGGGGCACTGGTGTAAAAAAAAAAAAAAAAAAGAACAAAGTCAAAATGGTAATTGTGCACTAGCAAATGAGTTTCATTTATTTATTAAATGAAAGCTTGCTGTTCTGACCTAATTCAGCAATTTAGGATATGCAGAAAAACATATGCTGCCGTAATTGTTTGGGTATTTGATTTCTGGCTGTGCTTTGTGTACCTTTATGAGTGTTTTCATGTATATGTACGTGTGCGAGAGCGAGCGGCTGCTGAGAGAACAATGGGGCGGCAGTCACACACAGGGCTCAGAGGAGCTGGGACTAGGAAGCCCTCATGGGTGTCTATTTCACTCATGGCCATTGTAAAGGATCAAAAAGAGCAGCGAGAATGAATGGTTAGTATCTGTTCTAGCATTCCTTTACATGTTGCTGAAGAGCAATGCTAAACATGGGAGTGTGTTTTCATCTGAAAGAGACAGAGACAAGGGATTATATACAGCAATAGCCTGAAGCTTCATCTGATTGGTATACTGAGATGCAATATTTCATCAAGGAATTTGAATAGTAAGCACACAAAAATGTAAATCAGTAAAAAATTAGTAGTGCCATGCACATATGAAAATTTCTAAAGTGCCACATTAATAACATTTAAAAAAGCATTTTCTTCCACAGGTATCATAGCATTATTTTGTGCTTAGAGAAATATCATTATCAATAGTTTACCCTTCATGTCCTGTTTGGGTTTTTTTTTTTTTTCTTAGAATTTAAATATCAGGTTGATTCTTAATGACTTTTCCTAATCTTATAAAATCTATATATATCTATAAGCAAATGTGATAATATCCTTTAAACATCCTCAAGGAAAAATCATAAATTATTTTTATAGTGTTTAAAAAAAAACATATGCTGACATCAGTTTCAGATTGGTGTAAACACTAAGAAATACACAATACACCAAATACAACCATTGCTTTAATGCATGCTTTAAATTTTTGCTATGGTCAAATTGACCTCAAACATAAACAAATTTACTATATTTGATATCAGTCACAATTCTGAAAGGTGCATATTTACTACAACAGATAAGTTAAATCTGCAATAATGTTTGCCTATTAAGTTTAAATATCTCATAATAATTTACAAAAAAAATTATATTGTAAATGAGGATGTTAAATTTCAAAATTCCTTTTAAGATTATTACTTATACCATGTGAGACCTCAAACATAAAGCACAAACATTCGCTCTCAACAGAACATGAGGGTTAAAACAAAAAGCTTCTGTCAGATGATGTGTGCTAGCTGATATGTATGACACATAGAAAGAAATGTTCAATCAATGCCCTTTTAAATGTAAAAAAAAAAACATTCAAAGATGAAACATTTACAAGCACTTAAATGCATTTTAAAGGTTCACTGAGAAAAAAAACAAGCATTCTCCACTAGATGTTATTATGTGGCTGATGTGCATTCATAAGAACATCTGTTTACCTCTACCCTTGTCCTGTAAAGCTTTTGACTTAATTACAGTGGACAGAGCGTAAGCTCCACACAATGGCCATCTTTTTTCCCCCAGCCTCTCAAGGCCTACATATATGCATACACGCAAAAAACACACACACACAAACACAATCCTCCAACCTCCTCTTGTTGTTTTATGGCAGATGCTTTCAAAGACTAATGCTCCATGTAAAGGAGGCCTAGAAAACAAGTAGTGTCTGTGTTTACTAGGCACTGTCCTTTTCCATTGTGTGTGTGTGTGTGTGTGTGTGTGTGTGTGTGTGTGTGTGTGAGAGAGAAAGAGAGAGAGAGAGAGAGAACCTTTCTCTATGCTAACTACCAGGGCGTAAAACACGGGCTACTGTACTAGCTGATCCTCTCGCAGACAAACAGAAGTCATCAGGGGGCCGAATGTTCATTTCTGCCCCACAATTAAGACGAATCAATGGCTGCTGCCTGAAATGGTATTTGTGGCCGTGCTGAAGGGACTCGGGCGTGAGTTTATTGAGAAGTGTTCAGCGCCTGCACTCCCGAGGGGATTGGAGTCCGACGCAGATGGCAAATAAAGTATGCAGCCCGAGGCGAGAGCACATTATGCTAATTCTAATGTCAGCTGTACTTTAATATACAGCTCTATTTAATCACCCTATTATTTCACATTTCCATATGAAAAAAGGAAGAGAGAAGAGAAAGGGGAGAGAAAACCCGCATTACTTCTCTTGCTACTAACACTACGAGTGTGCTCAGGTTTAGGTGGATCCCCGGATTTTGTGTCGGCAAGGGGCGCTGTAGCTATTCACTATCAGGTTCTTGTATCAACACACGTTTGCACACATTTACACCTAAAACAACCATAATGAATCATTTAAACCAAATATCAGAAGACACACATTTATACAGGTAATATTTTACAAAATAATACATAAATAATAAATGCACTAATACTAATGAAATGACTAATGGTACAGCGTTATCTTTATAAACATGCACCTAAAACACACATTCATAAATACATAAAATATAGAATATAAGACTATATAAAATGGAATCCACAACACGTAACAATCAAAATGTGATTTTCAAAAAAAAAAAAAAAAAATTTATTTTATTGGATAGTGAGTCAGGCTTTGTTAGGATATGGAATTATTTTGAATTGATTATATTTTTAATTTTATTAATATTTTTTATATTATATTTTAATATGGCCTGTAATACACACACATACAAAATTACAAAACTAAAATTTACTTTTAAAAAAATATTCAGAATAGTATTCACTATCAAAACTAAGATCATAGTAATTATAATATGATTTATTAAAAAAAAGAAGTCATCTGGATTTTATGTTTTAATATTTTAAAAAAAAAAAAAAAAAAATTTATTTTATTGGATAGTGAGTCAGGCTTTGTTAGGATATGGAATTATTTTGAATTGATTATATTTTTAATTTTATTAATATTTTTTATATTATATTTTAATATGGCCTGTAATACACACACATACAAAATTACAAAACTAAAATTTACTTTTAAAAAAATATTCAGAATAGTATTCACTATCAAAACTAAGATCATAGTAATTATAATATGATTTATTAAAAAAAAGAAGTCATCTGGATTTTATGTTTTAATGCATACACAGATATGTACACATTTAACTTTGCAAATACAACAAACAGCATGAAGCTAAATTACGACAAATATACAAGACATGACCTATAATATAGATTTCCACACAGAGGAACTTTTACTGTTTTTTTTTTTTTTTTGCATTGATGCAGTGCATTCTGGCAATTCCGATTTCTCTGATTTGGAAATGAAAGGGCCAAATAGCAGCCTGCCCATTCTGCTGATAAGTTTGGAGTGATTAGTTTCTCATGCTGAGCACTGGCTGATTCTATTTTCAATTAGATATTCCCAACGAGGCCCAGCTGCCGGGCGGGAGAGGAGAACGAGGACGTTATTGTGTGAAAGTGTGTGTCATCGGCAGTATCAGTCATGCATGCAGACCCCAATTCAATTAAAGAGAAATTATCACTAATAACAATCGTGGTTCTTCGCACACACCGACTTAAACGACATGCAAATGCCGGGCTTTAAGACACATTAACCGAAAAATTAAAAGATGACAGTTAATAGGTTTCAGCGTCGCACTGAGAGGTACAATGATCCACTTTAGCTTTCATCCTGAAAATGGAAAAAAAATACATGAGGAATAAAAATTATTCAACATGCATTCTCTGCGATTTGGCCACTTTATTTTACAGTTCACAGTCAGTGTCACAAATTTACCGTGACGATTATTTTGTGGTAGTTGTTAAAAGCGACAAGGCCAACGTTTGAGCATAAATTACACCTGAAGATGTGCTTAGTGAATTCATTGGCTTTTGTTGTTTGCACCTTCAATGAGATTAAAAATAAACCATAAATCATAATATCATTTTTTTAAAAAGAGGCCAAAAAAAGATCTTAGTTTGCTTTGGCATATATTGTTACATACATTATTTGCTTTGAAATCATAGGGTGAATGTGTGTTTGTGTTAGTGAACGAGACACAACCAGATTGTCTTGCGAGGACAAAGGAGCAAAAATCTCCAGGAATTTGAGATTTTTGACACAATAAAGGCAGGTTATAAATTGACAGGGAGGGGGAGGAAAGGGATATAACGTCTTTTAATGAGGTGCTCATTTGCTGACAGTGGTTTTCACTATAGGGACTTCATTTAGGCTGTCATTAAGTTATTATCTAGCGTAAAGAATTTTGCCGTCCTGTAAGTAGCGTGTTGGGTCTGGAAGCTTTTCTCTCTCTATTAGTGGAAGCGTGCCGCGCTGGCCTGGACGGCTGCCTGTGTTTTGTTTGGCTGTGGTTCACACACAGCTTTGGCAGGGGGCTTCTTGGATGGCTTACAGAGGAAAGAGGGAAAAGCGCGCGCAAGAAAGAAAGGGAGAGCGAGAAACTAGCTCACTCGTGCACGGTAGCTTTTCTGAGCCCACGAGGGAGTCCGGTGTCCCATTTTCAGCATTTACAGTTACGCCATCCAAATTTCCAACAGAAACTACTGTCATAGTACAGTAAAGACAGATCCAGAGAGAGTCACGCCGCTGACCGAGACGCCTTTGAGACATAAGTGCTTCATCATGGCGGTCTGGAAACGTTTTGTAGCTTGAAACAACAATAAATTCAGTTTCTGCTGAAAAGTGAAAAATGACTGTAATTTTTAATAAGAACAGGTTAAGGGTACTTGTGTAGAAAACGCATTTAAGAGCACCCGTGATGTGCTAAATTTGGCAGCTTGGTATTATGGGTCATTTTTCTAAGATAGTAACATTGAAATCACATCCCAGACTAAAGTGTTCCTTCATTTTCTATACATTTCCAAAAAAAATAAAAAGTTCTGTACATCTGATGGATTCTCCAAAGCTTAACACCCTAGTTTGTTTAGAGTAAGGCAGCATGCCTTTGGGGAGGCCCTGCCTCATGCAAACGCCTTCTGAGAGGTCTCTAATAAGCTCCACCTTCATCCCTATCCCATGCTCTCCCAGACTTTTTTTTGTAGTATTGATTAAGTGTAGTCTGGTCCTTAATGATAATTTAGAGGGACTAAACTCCACAGGCCTCGGGATGACTATTCCGTTGAAAGATTATTAGTGTGGACACCCTGCTCGAAAATTAAGTTAGATTGTCCTCGGATAGATATGCAGAGCGACGCATGTCCCATTAATTAGGACTCAAGCTGCTGTTTTGCGGAGCAGAGACGGGTCTCGTGAAACATGGCGGCAGCCTCATTCAAGCGCGGCGTCTGGCTGCAAAGCACCACGCAGCTGAGTGTAAAGAATCGCCACACGTCTCTATTCAACCAGATGAGCGCATCAAACAGAGACGAAACACTTGTCTATCTGAATCTACAGAGGGAGAGCGAGAGGGAAAAAAGAAGCAAATTGGAGTCCCTTGCGAGAACAGGGAAATAATCCATGGATACGTAAACGACACAGCATGTCAACTCACGCTAACCGCTATACGCTAACAAAGCAAGACTCTTGAGATAAAAAACAAAATGAGACTGTAAACACTGGTAGAACTAAGATGATGTTATGGCTGGAGGATTTCGACACTATGGCTAGCCTCCCTTTGAGGAAGGCAGGGTGCGGGATAAGCCTGCAAATGAGGGCCACGTGCATACAGTAACGCTGGTCTCTTGTATGATGAATGCCATTGTACTGTGAGGAAGATGTGGGTGGTGCAGACAGAGAGGGGAGAAAGAGAGAGAATGAGAGAGCCGCACGGCATTGTGGGTCTCCCCTGCTGTTCCTCCCTGGAGTACTGTGATGTGTGCTCTTCAAAAGGGCTCCTGTCACTGTCACTGCTTCATTTAAAGTCAGACTCCCCTGAATTTGCATCTTGCAACGTCTTACAGGACGTGCCATATGCCGTCCAAAAAAGACAATGCTCACAAATAAATTGGCATCCCACCCCCCACCCCATTTCTCCCCGGCTCAGAAAAACAACATCTGAGGATGCGAGAGGATGTTGTTTTAAAGATGGCACACAACAAAATCCAGACAGCGTCTGTAACAAACCAAACAACAAAACATCACCTCAGGTTCGGGGGGAAAATCATCTGGTTTAAAAAAAAATTACTGTATTTTTACACGGTACGAGGTGTGAGCGGGAGAAGCTGGTTAACACCGTTTCACAGCGCAGATCTGAGAAGAAATATTCTGCGGTGTTAATTTAGCCGGGTTTCCATGTTCCGGAGTCCTCTCAGGAGCGCACGCCGGCCCCGAGTGGAGACTTCATACCTCACAGCCCAGTCAGAAAGTGCAATAACGAATAAAAATGCTCATTACCGAATGTATTCAGTTTTCTCTATGATTCAATTTGCAGTAATTACTGTGGCCCGCGCTAATAAAAACCGCTACAAAACGCGAAGGTCAACTACCAGTTAGGCGTGTTCATTTTCATCTCAATGTATTCATCCTCAGCGCCTAATGGCCCAATTTTCTCCCCTCGCTCTTCAATAAATATTGCTGGAATTACAGGTTAAATAGCTAAATTAAATCATGGCTATTATGGAAGGCTGCACCAGTCGGTGAGGGAAACAGGTTTACCTCTAGATCGACAATTGCTGGGGAAGTGCCAATCACTAGACAGTTTAAGATTAATGTCAACTGTGTCAAGGCCATCAAATTACAGCATTCATTTCCCGCTCTACACCCTGTGTGCGGTGAAATAAGAGAAACGTATGCAAATGCCTTATTACGGCAAAATCAAAAGGGTATTTGTCATGCGCTGGAGCAGATTAGGCTTTTAAACAAACTAGATGCAAGGTAACTTAGGAGAAAAGGGCCTAAACATCTGATCTGTTTTTGAGGAGGAATTGTGTTAAGGTCAAGCTTTTAAATACTTTGCTCGAAGTTATTAGATTAGTAGAAAAAAGACCAAGACGATGACGGTCGAGATGCGCAGTGAAAGGTTTAATTGCCAGCCACCGGGTCTTGGAGGTGTTTTTTAATTGCTCGGGATGAATTTTGTTCCATCTGATTACCCAGCATACTCTAATGACCAGGGATACTTATGACAACTGCAAGAGGTGCAGACAGATATTGAAGCTGGGAGGTAATTTGTGTAATGACTGCAGAGACTGAGAGTGGAGAGCAACTGATTTGGTACCTTCATTCATCCCAGGCTTCCTGACTGGAGCACTAGGCAGTCTGTTTGTGAAGAGTCCCCCTCATTATCCGTCCTCTCGCCCCTTAACGTTTAATTAATATCTTAACCTTTGGAGTTATTTTGGGAGACTCTGCCTTTTCATGCTGGAGATGAGCAAAGGGAAGAAGGAGAAAAAATTGGTCACATGGGAATGCAAATCCCACTTCAAAACTGGACATCCTGTTAACCAGGACTTACTCAGATAACCTTGGAATTTCCCGAGCGTTAGAAGTCTCCCTTTCTGAGCCGGAGTCATCTCTCTTTGAACTGCCTGGAGTTTTTCACACACTGGAGTTCTTAAAATATTAAGGTTGAGATTATATTCCTTGTATTTCATGGTACCTGCAGACTAGGCGGATTGAGTTCCTGCTAACAGACTGACTCTCTCCAGCACTTTTCTGTGTTAACGTCTTTCTGCGAGAGGACTAAAAAACAAGAAACAGAGAGGAAAACACAAAAACAAGTACTCTGCGTTGCGGATCGATAACTCAAAATGCCATGAAGTAGGCGGTGCAGGACGAGAGAGTCCGCCGCGTGTGCTAGAGTGGACCTGGGAGACTAAGCCAGACCTGACAGCCCGCTTCTGGGCCTGGGGTGTCGGAGCGCTCCACATTTGATAGAGTCAATGTCATGACAAACTGATTTGCATTTAGAACAAAGATGACATGAGCCCTAGGCACAGGGTGCCTCCCTCCCGTCCGCCCAGCTTGTGGAAAGTTTCCTGACATTTCTTGCATTATTAAGCCAGGGGCTTCATTACCATGTGTGTGATCTGGGAGTCTCCCAGGCCTCTAATTCCTCACCTTGAATTGCTAATGTCTTGTTTATGACTATCATGGCAAATCGGAGGCAACAGTTACATGCAAATCAGTCCCGGCGCATTGTGCTGCTGCGAACAAAGCTGTAGAGAGCCAGAACTGTGCCTGCCCACAGTTTCCTCTCGTATGGAGGAACGCTTCACGCTCTTACGCATGTGACGTATGCTTGTAGGAAGAGCTACACCTGCTCTGTAAGTCTCGGAAAGGAGAGATAATCGTGAACTAGTGCCGTAAAGAGCAGCGGTGTCCTTAGCCGCAAAGTTACGCATCTCAGAGCGTGCTCAGCGGGGACAGCACCGTCTGCCACAAAGACAGTGGGCAGATCTGAGGGGGAGAGATAGCATTCAGCAGGGGAGCAGGGAATCATGGGTGATTTACTAAGTGTAAATGAGGCGAAGGAATCTAGAAGCAGCTGTTTTTTACAGCCTGCTTGACATACTAGTGCAGACCCGGACTGGACAGTGCACAGCCATTTCCCACAGCTAACATCTGCTTTACATTCTCTGCCTCCTATCTGCCAAATCCCCAACTGGACAGGTTGAGTTCAAGAGGATAAACACACTTCAGCAGTTTGGACAATACTACTTCACTACTTTTCACCCCCTTTTTCTCCCTATCTTTTCCTTTTTTCTGTTAACTAAATATGTCACATCTTGTCTTTATTGTATTTTGTCATTATCGCCAATTGTATTTATAAGCAGGACTGGAAGTGATAGGAAGAAAGAAGTCATAATGCAGTAATCAAAATACCAAAAAAATCCTTAAAACAAGATATATTCACCTGAATTAAATATTAGAACTTATAAAAATTATTTATGGATTACATCTTGACTAAAAGTGTATTTTGTCTTGATTTTAGCTTGTTCACACTTAAAATATGTCAGTGAAATAGCACAAAATATACTCGTATTAAAGATACATTCACTAATTTTTGGGATATTTTAACTGGAAAATAATACACAAATATTTGTTAAGAGTAGAATTTTTGCAGTTTCAATCTAGTATCTGCCACATGAATAGCATGGCTAAAGGTGCGAACTGCTGGGCTACCTAGACATTTTTGCAAGCACTAGATCTTCTTTAACAGCAAACAGTAAATAAAGTCAGAGTTTGAAACTAAGAGTTCTCAAAAACATTCACCACAAGTGATTAGCCATTTCGACTTGTGCTTAAGGTGGAGCACGGAGCCCTTACAAAATGGCAAAACCTCTACTCCCATAAACCAACATGAACGTCCATTATCCTGTCATAATTTCACGCAAAGGATGTTTTTTATATTCAACTCTGACAGGAAAAGTGCGTGACCGTGAGAACTGACATTTATATGACTGTCTGTGTTAAAGCTTTTCCCCTGACTGACAAAGATGCGCTCTCCTCTCCTCTGCCGTGGGGAGCGAAATCCGGGTGCATGTGGTAGCGCCGCGGCCCATCTCCTCACGTGAGATTAGGGGAGGCAAGGATTAGGCAGGTCGGGAGGGGGTACGGAGCTGAAGGGTTACTGCCATTATTTCTTATGAATTTAAATGAACCCTGAGCAGCTTAGGAAAATCAGAATGTATTAAATTCATTAACTCACCCAGTGACAGCAAAGTGGCAAGGCAGAGAGAAGAATTAACAATTTCTCTCCAATGAGGTCATGTCATTCCAAAACAGGCCAGCGGTAGATAGGCAGGGAGTGTGTGCAAACATGCGCGTGTGGGTCAGAACTTTGAACATCGTGTCAGGAAACCATGGCTCGCTGGGTCACTGTCAAGCAGAGGGAGCTAGAGGAGAACAGAAGGTCTCATCTCCCTTCATCCTCTCTGCGGACGGGGGAAAGGTGGATGTCAAACTGTCATTACCAGTCCACTGGATTTACTCCCTCTGGAGAACAGCAGCTTTTAAATAAGATTTTAAAATTACCATAAGTGTGCCCGTGTGCAAGTGTAGCCATGTGTGTACGACAGTGTGGAAAAGGTAGATGCTTTCAGTAGTTTCTGGATGAGGAACCTGAGCTAATACGGAAGGCCTAAGTCAGCAGCTCTGTGTATGAAAGCCTGTGTCATGTTAACAAATTAAAAGGATTAGAGGTGAATGGGACAGACATGGCTTAACATCGGCATCAGGCTGGTCAGCACTGGGAAGAAGGGGGGGAGTGAGGAAGTGGGCAGCGTTTAGATGAGATTGGGGAGGGGGCAATTCAAACCTCCTAATCCTGCTACACAGGTCTTAAGTAGCAGCACCAGCCTCACCTGCCTGCTCGTACCTGCCTCAAAATGCAAAAGAGAACTTCTCAGAATTGCAAATGTTGGGAGTTTAAAACTTAAGAACAGAATCAATAGAAATATTTAGTCAAAGCAAATGCTAATGCTGAGATTAGGGACCAACCAGTTTAGGTCAAATTCAGAATGTTTAAATTTCAAAGCTTTTTTAAGCTCAAACAAATCTTTGACAAACCAATAGTTTTTCTAATAAATAAAGTACAGTTACATGGAATTTCTTTACATTTTAGTTAAATTCCTCTTCCTTATATTCCAATTGCAATTCTGCTTACCTCAATTCAAATTCAAGAATTAAAAATAGCATTCTTAATTCAGTTCTGAATGCCGCACAACCCTGGGCGCTAAATCAAACAAAAACATCACAAGTGACTGGCAAGGTAATTACGGATAATCTCATCCATTTAGTGCATATTAACAATTGTAATAATTGTTAAATCATGGTCTAAATGTTTAAAGCGAGGATGTTTGTTTTGTTGCCACTCATGTCATGTTTTTGTCTAACCGTGTTTTTTGCATCAATGCCATGACTGGTGCTTCCACTCTGAACGCACCATAAGCCTGATTTGCACGGGACTACAAACCAACAGATTTTTGGACAGCCTCTTCAGTCTGCCCTCATGCCAGAGTGAGAGGGTCCAAAGTGTACAGGCCCAAGAGGGAGCATCCCCACATGATATGCCTCGCTTATTGGCTCAACTCTCTCTCTGGCTCTGTGTGATGTAATGAATCTCCAGTCTTTTGGGGCACAGCCACTGCCATTACATCCACACAATAACCTGTAAAAATGTATTGATACATATTTAATAAATAAATCAAATAATTATTAAGTATCCAGTAGAAAATGTCACAAACTGTGCTCCAATTGACCAGAAGAACTAAAATCACGGAATGCAATATTAACTCAAACATTCCTCATCAAATTCTTCCAAAACCACATTTTCTGGCCTATGCAAATCAAATCCAATTTATAACAACTGTATAGCATAAACTGCATAATTTCTTATTCTATTTTTATTTCTCCTAAAGTAAATTTAGGGGAAATATCAGAGACAAAATGGATATCTAGCTTAATTGAGAGAGCAACCTCTGAACTATATAAAAAATGCTCTGTTGTTTCAAAGAACTAAAAAGGAACTTGTGAAACTGTTGCGATATGGGCAGAGATTTATCTGCTATAGATAAATCCAGCATCCTGAGTTACTTCTTGACTGACTCCTGCAATTGTCAGACTAATGTATGAGGAAGGTGATTCAAACATCTGCCTCACTGATCGGTCTGTGGACTCCTAAACACATTTATACTCGGCCCCAGTAGTGGGTGTAAAAACGTCTCCCACGGCAGAGCAAAAATTAGGTTTTGGCTTGTGGTTGGGCACCTTTATTTACCCAGCAATTTTGGTGCAGAGATGCCAGCTTAGGAGAAATTTGAGAGAGGTGCATTTTGTGGGGTGCATGAAGCCAGGTGATGCTTGCATCCGAAAAATAAGCAGATATCTTATGAAGCATAATCATACTAACAGAACAGCTAAATCCCTTACTACCTTCAAAAATATACTTTTTGTGAGCATTTGCCTCACTAGTGTAAATTCACTCACTTCCCTCACTGTTGTCATAAATAGACTAAATAATATCTTATTTGAGTTCAAAAACTCCCAAAGGTTTTAGGACACAGGTAGACCTTTTGTGGTCAGTCTGGAGTAACTAGCTAAATTAAAAGGTGCTGTAAGAGTGTTGGCACATAGATAATGTCCCTATTATTATCTAACAGTAACAGCTGATTGCATTTTTTTTTTTATCCAAGCAGATCTTTTTGGAACTTTTCAGAAACTTTCTATCTGCTAATCATAAATGTGTAGTAATAGACGTTCCAGAAAGGCTAACAACAATTAACAGCACCTTTAAAACCATTAGCAGTCAACTCATAAGTATACATGAACAAACCTGTGAGTGTGTTTATGTGGTTTCAGAGGCAGCGTCCATGCGCTCTGGCCGAGGTCTCTGTGTTTACACTGCTGAGAGTCAGAGAGAACCTGTGCGCTGTGTCCTGGAATTGCAGATTCAGACCAGACATGGGTTAGAGTAGGAATCCAGGGGCTGAAGAAAGGGGGAGGATGTGTGTCCTCTATCACAAACGGCCCTTATAAGGACCTGATCACACGTAAGCTGCAGCTGATGGACTGCTCCGAGACAGGGGGCAGCTGAGGCTGTTGGACCTCAGGAGTGGTGGAAACACACACACATACACATACGCACGTACATAAACACATGACCTGTGCGAGAGGTGCTTCCTATCATCAGGCAGTCGGGAGTGTGAAAGGCTCGCTTTAACAAGCACCTGTAAAATGTAATCAGGCATACCAAATGCCCCCAATAATCGCGCCAGCCATTGTGTCCCAGCCCACTCTGTACTTCAGACCAGGGAGGAACGGCTAGCAATAACGTACTAATTGCACAAGTACTTCATTTCCGTGGCACTCGACTGCACTGCAACTGAATGTAAATGTTGTTTTAGAGCAACACACAAAAAAGACTGTAACTAAAGCCTTTCTGCAAACTGCATGAAATATTTAAATCATTGAGCCAGACCAAAGACGGAGGATGATGTAGCTTCAATTAGCAAACAAAACACAGAGGTTTGTGTACTGACAGGCCGGGAGTTTTTAAAATTCACGTTCGAAGGGGGCCAGGTCTGCCTTACCAAGGCAGTGTTTGGTATCCCTGTCTGTAGAGCATTCAACTAGACAAAATAATAAGAGAAATTCTGTGCTCCAGTCAGCATAAACAAAGTACCCCTCCCTGTCAGCACAAAGAAAACATTTTCTCATGGGATGATTATAACCGTGAGTCGAAGTTGTAAAATGGCCCCAATGTCAAAGAGATGATGATAATCACATAACTCTCAGTGGCATGAACCCTGGCATGCTCAGCGTGTCAAACCACATGCTTGCAAATGCTCTTTGTGAGTGAGATTTTAACTCTTTGCGACCAATTTTTCCCTGACAACAAAAATAAATGTCTCAAAATGGTGAGCATGATTACAGGAGCCTTGAGCTGATCTCCTTCTGTTTAATTCCCAAGTGAAAAAGGGGGCTGGAAAAAAAGCTAAAAAAAAAAGCTTAAGAAAAGAGCACAGCAGAACGTAATGCTGGAAAAAACATGTCAGAGACTGTAAATGGAGGAAAGGGTGGTGGTAGTGGGGGGTATGGCATTCACACAGTACGCCTGTCTCCAGTATAACTGAAACCAGGCCCTCTCCCATAACCAGTCCAATCTGTTTTCATTTGCCAGAAACAGAGCTCTCGAACGCCCCCATCTCTCCTCCCAAAACCTGGTCCTCAGCGAAGGAAGAACTTTAAATATCAACTCCTCGCTTCTAACTGGTCGACCATTGACATACTAGCATGTTATAAACATTGGGACTAAATTCAAGGGATTGTTTGTTCTGTTGGACCTGGTACAGTACATGCACTAATAGTACCCTGAGGCCCTGAGATAGCTAGTTAATTTGGTGAATCTTAAACGGATAGTTCACCCTAAATTGAACATTTCAATTTAGGGTGACGTTCCAAACCTGTATGACTTCGTTCTTCTGTGAAACGCAAAATACGATATTTTGAAAAATGTCCCAGTTGTCCATACAGTGAAAATCAGTGGGGTCCAGTGTAGTTTTAGACCCAATGACTTTCATTAAATGAACAAAAACAAGTTTGGAACGATATGAAAACCATCACTTTCTCACACTCCAGTTTGGATGAATAACCCCTATTAGAATTTGCAAAATAACAATCTCCAATAAAATCCAGCTGGTAAATATTTGTTTTGGAACATGGTACTGTGGGTTTAGCTGGTCATAAGTTGGTACAAAATGCTAGTCAACCAACTAATTACCAGCCAGAAACCAGCTTGCATGTTTCAAAACACTAGCATGACACATTTTCTCTAGCTTTAACCAGTTTTAACTCCTCACTTTATGTACAAGTCAAATTAGTGGTACAAAGTGCAGTGTGGATTTAGCAAATGAGAAAGTAAACCCGCTAAAACGTTTAACTAGGTTGCCTCAGTCCATGCCATCAAGGAGAGCTGGAACAGAGACAGTCAGACACTAGAAAACTGGAAAATGCTCACTGTCAAAGAGAGCAATGGTTTCTGGCACTGCCTCGGCAGAGAGGGAAAAAACGGACTTCAAAAAATTGCATTAGCTGAGCTATTCAATTCATTTGAGAGAATTTACATCACTGCCTGGGAACGATGTCACAATAAGAGCCAAAACGGACCGTCTTCCCTTGATTCCAGCTCTGTTATGGCTGAGTATAGCCCTGAAATAATGTCAAAGTGTCTCAAACACCCAAAGAGGACTGCAAGAAAAGAGACGGAGAAAAAAAGGCATTGTGCAAACTGAAAGGATAATGATTCATTCTCTTTTATTCCACATCAACGGGAAATTACTAAAAGCCAAGTGCTTTCTGCCAGTGCAACCCTTGGATTTTAGAGGGTGATCCACATGCATGTTATTGCTCTGCTGGGTTATTGATCGTGAGCAGAGACTTGTGCGGTCCGCCAAGGAGTCCTTCAGAGATGTAGAAGTAGCACAGAGTGGAGGCCAGGCGGGTCTTGGGAGCCGAAGCTACGAGGGAAGATGGGGGCCTGTGTGAGCGAATTAATTACACGTGCATTTTTGGATGGCGTATACCATAATGAGCCCCAGCTGGGCCAGGCATCCAACTCCCTTTAAATGTAACTATAAAAAGCTGGGCATTCAGCAATCCCTTCACAAAGAGAGCAGGGCACTATAAAAGTTCCCTGTGATGTGTACGCAGAAATGTGCAGGGGGCAGGCAAGGAGCAGTGCCAGTTGGGATGGCCAGGCACACATTTTAGATGTTGAAGGTTGTAATTGCACAGACAACACCGTCTTGACAGGGTCACTCAAAACCATGGTCACGTGACATGGGATAAGGTGATGAAGCTCTGTGAATCAACACTAAAAACTGATTAACAAGGAAATGTATTGTAAGGTCACTGTGAAAAAGTTAGCTAGCAGAATGTTAAATAAAAGAGCTGCTTAGATTTACTGACCGACTTCACACCACTCATTTCACACCTCAGGTTTAAACAGGTTTGATTGATATCACTACCATCTAAGGACGAGGCCGATTACCTTCCGCTTTATTTCAGCTTTGCTGATTAACTTTAATGATGCTCATTTAGCCTTGCAATACTTATCTGATTTCTGAGCCCAACTGAGCAGAGAGAGAGAAGATCGGTTAGTGCCATCGAGGGAAGTGATGTTTGAATTGGCGAAAAGAGAGAGAAAGTTGACTCTCCAGCCCCAATTAAACTGGGCTGATGCATTAGCCTCCGTTTAATTGAATTTCACATGCTACCTCTCACTTTCAAATTAGGCAGATGGCCAAAATTCAGCCAGAGGCAAAATTCCACATGGCATCCTCTTCCAACAACAGGGGCCACAGACTGTGGACAGAGCGATGCTCCCAGCCGGGGGTCTACAGATTTCTCCCGACCAAGACATGGTCACCTGGGACACAAGACAATTCTGCACATAAAGACACAGCGTAAAGACTTAGCATGGAGGTAAGTGAACAGGGTGGTCTAACACAACAACTGCCTAACTGCCCATATGCAAATAATGCTTTCCTAAGAAAACTCTGGCCTAATTAGGAGGCTAGAGAGGGTAACAATTACCTGAAAGATATGCCTTTCATCTTCAATTTTTCCTTCAAGTCATGCCAGGTGCATTAACACCTTTCTATACAGACAACAGGGGTGCCATCTTAAAATAACAAGACTCTCTTCTCTACTCCACTCAACCGCCACAAGCAATTTCCCTGGATTAACCGGCGGGTTTCTCTGGTGGCTTGGAGTGCTGAAGAAAGTGATTTATTTTCCTGCGTCTAATCAGAAGGACGTGTATTAAAGCACAATAAGTGACTGCCGTTGGCTGAGGTCCAGCATTGTTTACAGCAAAAAGGTCCTTGAGCTAGCAAATGAATTAGCCTGCCAATGGGTGGTTTTGGCCTTCCAACAGGTTGCAACAACAGCGGCTTTTGTCAAAGATATGAAGTTATCAGACAAGCGCAGCTATTTGCCGATTTTTGTTTTTCAGGAGTTCAAAAAGTAATCCAATTGATTTTAAGCGAGGAAAACGCTAGCATGGGCAGCCATATTATTTTAACAGATTAAAGGGGCCACTGTTTTCATGCAATTTCGAGGTGAATAATTTGATGTGTTTCATCGAGCTTATTGTGTTTTGATAAAGACAGAGGTTGGATTAAATGCACAAGCCTGAGCCTCTGATGAGTAATCGGGGGGAACGCGACATTCGGTGAAAGCAGACACTTGCTCCAGTTTCACGACGCTGCCACCCAGATAGTCCCGCGTGTAGAGTAAATAGTAAAGTAACACCAGAATTCACCCGCAGAGGAACAAAATAAACTCTTGAAAGCTACGTGTGCCAAACCTAAACAGGGACGGGTGGCCGGAAAGTTTGGAAACTGTTGCAGACTCACCGAACGCCAATCGGTTAGTCACGGTGAAAGGTGAGGGAAAGGGTTAACCTGAGAGCGCCTCACGGGACAATCAAAAGATGCCAGCGCGTGATCCCCTGCTCCAGCCAGCGCTTTGATAGAGCGCTTTCTCTAAACTCCACAGACGAGAGCAATTACTGTAAGAGAAGCATGATTATAGGTCTGCCATATCCATACAGGCCTGGCATTTGGGGTTTCAAAAGAAGAAAGACAGAGGACAGTAAAAAGCAAAGGGGAAGAGAGGCAGAGGGGGGAAGAGAGAGAAGTCCATGGGGAACAAATATCAATATTGCAGGATGCATTTCAGCTTAAAGTGGCTAGAGCCATCACTCTGGCAGGATGGAATGTCTGGGGCCTGCTCTGCGACCGTTAGCATGTGAAATTGGGTAGACTTTAAACCCCCTAAACAAGGGGATCAACACGCATTCGTCAAGCTGTGCCTCCCGCCCGCGCACACCAGCGCACGCAATCTCCATAGAGCGCTCCGGTCTTTCCGAACGCACTCCGCCACGCTTCCTACCTTCAACAGTGACAAACATCCCCTCCAAAGACTGTCACCGGGCTTTAATTTCACTCTTAAAAGCTTCTCCCCCACCTCTCCGCATGATCCACAAACTTTGTATTATTCAACCGCTGGCCCCTAATCCTCCCGAGCTAACAGAGGGAAAAATTAGCTTTTGTTAAGTGGTGATTTCTCCTGCTAAATGGCAACACCCTTTTGTGGGAAGTATTCCAGGCTTGAGAGGCTTCATTAGACGGTTCGGATTTAAACCGGCGAGATGGACTAATTCCCTCAGACGCGCCATGTCAAAAAGCCTGAACGGCCCAGGAGAATGTGCAAACGCTGGGAGGAACCTGCACTAACCTGGTAATCCCATCCTGTCCACTGCTTTCTACACCCGCCCCATTGTTTGTGGCGCCAATCCACTTTTGCCAAAGCGGCTTTAGAGGGAGGTATACAGGGACTGCCATCTAGGCCTGCTTAGACCCAGCCTGAGGGGCTTACAATACGCTCTCGTCCCCAGCATCTCCCCCGCTTTACAAATTCAAATCTTCATGGAGACTAGTTCACAAAACAAACACTGTCAGTTTGATGGAGCCTCTGTAACGATATGCAAAAGGCGAGCCGGGAAGGTGCTCAGTTTTCCTGAATAGCGCTGCAGCTTTCAAACCTGCAGGAGGAGGACGGGGCTAAACAAATGAAGATAAATACAAAATACCACCCTATACGTATTTGGTTTTGAGAAGTGGCTTCAACTCTACAATCTTAAGAGGATTTAAAAGCTGTTGGTTACCTTGAATAATTCCGCACGAGCCATGCAGGAGAAATCTGTGTGCTGTGTACATCTCTGCTGACAATAAAAGAAATGGAAAAATAAATAAAACAAAGGCCAGCGTGAGGGCGAAAGCCACCAGCGTGTGCACAGAGCCTTGCCAGCGCTCACAGTCCAAATTAGTGACAAGTTTATTCCCTGCCTGTGGTCGGGAGAGACTAAAATCGCGCCATACGACAGCCACAAAGTGGCACAGGGACTGTTTGATGTCTTCATGTGGGATATAGTAACCTCTTAAAGCTTGTACGCAGTCCAAAGCACATAAGATTACACTCTCACGATTACAGTAGGAGGGAATTGTTTACTTCTTTACAGATCGCTGGGAAGTCTGTTAGTCCCTCATCTGTGACAAAAACGATAAACTGCAAATTATTTGGGGGTGAATTGAGGCAGCAGAAAGAATGCTGAATTTAAATTTAAAATGTGAGGAAGTAGAATTAAAATGTACTGAAATAAATAAAAACAAACTTTGAACATTGGCTAATATTGGTTCATATTTGGTTAAGATTTTTTATTACATTGAATAAATTAAATTTGTGGGCCAGTGTGAATGTACATGTATATATAAAAAAAAAATCCTGGGTTGTATTTATTTGAATTACAGTTCAGTACATTCCTCTTCCTGTCATTCCAATTCAACTTCCTGTGGGGTGTGGCCAATTCAATTCAAATTCCAACACACAAATTGAAAGAGAGCCCATTTTGGCTCAACTCTGCTTTCCTAAATTAATAATATATAATTTTCTAATTAATAATACTTATTTTTTTCAAGTATTTCATACAATTTAGTTCCTCCTCCTCAAAGAAATCACTTGCTCTGATGTTAAAGGTCTCATTTGATGCATGTAATATGAGTGGGATGATTGACTGGCTATGATTACGCTGCCCTTGAGGGTTTAGCGGTGTTGTAAGTTTCTCTCGGCCATTATCACAACACTGATGGCACACATGGCAGCATTTAGAAAGCGCCAGGCTTCAGGTATGCCAGAGCCGTCACACACTCTGTGCACTGCAGCATAGGGCTCATATGCTGAGCGTCTGTTGGCTCACAACACATCTCTTTGTTTTGGAACCAGCCCCAGAATCCTCATGCTGGTAAAAGTTGTGTTTAATTCTGTCGCTAAATCATAATGACAAGGAGACCACCGGTTTCTGAAAAAGAAAAGGAGAGAAAGAAACTCACATATACACTTCTCAGTCTTGCTAGCAAGGGGCATTCACTCATACACACACAACCGGACACACACACACATTGTCGTGTGATGCCTTTGCCAAACCACAAGCTAGGGGCCAAAATTCCATAGGCAAATTCTTGAACCCAGCAGGGCTTTGACAAAGGGAAAAGAAAAATCAGTGGAAAGGTAACATTAGTGAAAAGTGTACAAATTGATATGCTTAAATTAAGGCAAATCCCTAAGGACTGAATAAATGGAGCTCATTTCAAAGATAAAATACTCAGTTATTTAAAAAAAAAACACACACACACAAGCAAGTAAAAAGACACCGCATTTAGAAACATTTTATCAGGTTTGCAAGGAGGAAAAGAGATCACAAGCTGACGCTAAGTAAACCAAGAAAAGAAAGCGAAACGTAAACATGTTACTTAATTGCATACTAGCAATAAGACGGATTAAACCAATCAGGTGTGAAACTAAAAAGGGGGGAGGAGGAAGAAAACAGGAAGATCGGGAACAAAATGAAAATTAAGAAGGTAAACGATCCTATTTTTAGTTCTATTCTCCCAACGTCCTCCATTCAGATGGTAAAGACACCGAAGCCCTCTATTGCAGAGAACAGTCTTCTTGTTTAGAAATAAATAGGCCAAACAATAGATTTGAAATGCCTGTCTGCGGTTGAGGGGCTGTTTTCTTCTGCTTGCTTTATGACATTTCATTACATAGAAAGCCGTTTAAATGACTGCTCTTTTTCTTAGACCAATTACAGGAGATATCTGAGACAACAGCAAGAGAGCGATGCAATAAAGAGGCCCGCACAAACACACAAATGTGCCATCTCCTCTTTCTCTCCGGTACATCCGACGCCATCCCCTCCTGACCCCCCCCCACCCAAAAACACAAATACGCAAACACACACACACACAAATCCCCACATCCACAAGCGCCACCGCCACCAATCACAGCCCTGACGCCAGGACATCAATTCTCGCAAGTCGCAGAAAATTACCATGCATGAATGCAAAAAAGCCTGATCAGGAGTAATTAACACGGCTTCATATGCAAATTTTATTAATGCAGAACTACAAAGTCATTATGCAAATGCAACTTTCGTCAAGCCTCTTGACAAATATTCAGAGCTCCAGCCAAAGAACAGGTTTTTCTCTCTCGGTCTCTCTCTCTTAGACTCTGTACTTTTTTCCAAGGCACAGAGAATGTATAACAAGTATGTTAAGTTATTTTGAACTTGGGAAATCTTTTTTTTATATTCTTATGGAAGTTTAAATCTTAGCAGTAAGGCGATGATGGCCAGGCATCCGCAATTAAAAAGCTGGCTCTTGGTAATGACTGTTTGGCTTTGGAGCGAGGTAATGAACCTGTAATTCTGGGGGAAGCGTGGGGAGGGGGGGGGTGCGAATATGAATATGCATGAGGCTCACTGCCTTTGATGATTAAAGAAAATTTTAATATTTAAATGAGTGCATGCAAAGTGATTAACTGAAAAAAGCAACGAGGCAAAAATCTGAAAAGGATTTCAAGATGCTGAAAGAACATGGATGCAGCTTTCCTTTTTTATGGTCTATTAATGACTAAAACTGTTTTCTCTCGTTCTTTCACTCTCTCTCTCTCACTTACTCTCTCTCTCTCTCTCTCTCTCTCTCTCGTTTTCAGCTTCTCACTCCTCCTGGCTTTTCCTGTTCTTGCCGCTGCTGGACATGACCCAAATGCAAGGATTTGGAAGGCATTTCAAAAGCTAAGTAAAGGTAGCACTTTGCTGAATTTTGAAGTAGTGGATTAAACACACAGGAGGGAAGAAATTAAAGTCTGGTTCACCAAAGGGAACGGCTTTAGCAGCATGTAAGGCTGTGTCATAACTATGGAGGATGGTTTGACATGAGCCGCAGAGGGCCACGCAATCAACCGCCGATTAAGATAGATATCGTTAAAACCAGACACTCTACTTTACTTGACGGCCACGAAACTAATAGCTCTCAAATTGATTTTGCAAGCTTGATTATGTGTTGCAGTATTGTAAAAATGCTAATTATTTCAAATGCAAAAGTGCAAATGTAGCATGTTAAGTCAGTAAACAAACTATTAATGCAAATGTGAATGGTAATCTTAAGTGTTAATAAGTTTAAAAGGTGCAATGTACATCTAGTCCAGGAAAACATGACAAAAAGTCCCTGCTTGTTTGCTTGCACCTCAATGCAACATTCAAAGTACTATCCAGGCTGCAAATTTAAAATGCACATATGGGGGGAAAAAAGACAAATGCTGCATTATAAGTCTGAACCAATAGCTAATGTGGCTAATGCAGACATTTAAAAACATGAGGAAAAAATGGTGAAACTAGACAAAAATTGGCTTTTTTTTTTACTTTAAAACAGCCGCTTGGTCTGACTTCAGGCTTTATTGAAACAACTGAAAGTGAATAAAACAAGAAGACCAGCAAGAGAACTGTATCTGAGGCAACATATTAAATCAAACATCTATCTGTGCACACTGATTCAGGCATAGCCTCTGCACCAGGGCAGACCATCCTCCTGCCAAGCCTTTGTGAATCTTAATTGAAAAAATGGCATGTGTGTCATATTATGGAAGCATGTTTTCGATATCTCTGCGCCTGTGTTGTGTCATTATTTATTGAAGAGCCCTCCCAGTGTATATGCTGATTCTGAGAGAGGGACATGTACTCTCAATTGAGATGTTCTGCGCAGCGAGGGAGGATCCAAATATCTGTTTATTCTGGACTGTGCATGTTCATCTCTGCTGGGCAGAAAATAAGAAAAATATACCATCTTCTGATGTACTCAAAATTCAGTCTGCTTTACAACAATGTTAAACATCTAATGGGCAGCGCATGTTCTCTCAATTCCCCTCTGTAAATATTGAATTTAGACATTACATCAGAGAAAATGTGAACTGTACATGCAAGATAGACTAAACCATGAAGCCTACATAGTCAACCTAATGCCTAATAACAAACAAAGATGAAATCTAAATAAATGCTAACATTCGAAA
Source organism: Sinocyclocheilus grahami (assembly GCF_001515645.1). Lineage (NCBI taxonomy): Eukaryota > Metazoa > Chordata > Actinopteri > Cypriniformes > Cyprinidae > Sinocyclocheilus > Sinocyclocheilus grahami. The sequence goes on along the minus strand of NW_015505233.1, from coordinate 2,027,475 downwards.
CAAAGCACATCATGCACAGTTACAAAGCTGGCAAACCATGCTGGCACCACACCACTGCAAGTGAAACTCTGAAACAAATCTTTCTGGGCAAAATCTCAAAAATAGGTAGGAAGTGAGGGCAGGTAACAGGAACCGGCTGGCCAGGCTCAGTCTCACTAAAGCCAGCACCAGATCATTCTCCAGTGCATTAAAAGCTCTGAGATGAGAGATACACCACAATCTCACTATTGAGATACAATAACCACATTTTATCACTCAGTACACTGCTAATATTTTACAGTACGCTCCATAAATAGAATGTAGTCAATTTGCATATTTGAATAATTAAAGATGCACTCTTTATTTTTTTTATGTTGTACTGTATAGCATTGTGCTAAAGTTTTCAGTAAACAAAGCAGAATGTGCATAGTCACCCACGATTCATTTATTCTGCGAGCAAAAGTGTCTATTAAAATAATGTAATAATGTGATTGTATTCAGCTGGTCATGTGATCTCAACATGGTGGCACCCTTAATACTACTGATAAGATTGGGGTCTGTTTTACACATATTTTCTATTATGTCAAGTACTGAGATGTATTCCTTTACGCTTTAAAAATTTTAATGAAGTTGAAAAAAAAAAGACAGAGCACATTTAATTACCATTCACAATGAATCTGTGACCATCAAATATGCTGATACTGAGGATGTCAGGCCCCAAACATCAAGCGTTTTGGCTCCTGATGAATCGATTTGCATAACACCTACAAATGGTTCTGGCACTAGACTCGAGACGGCATTAATGGCAGGTGTGGGCTCCGAAGTGACAGGGGCCCAGCGGTGTGATCAATCTCAAGGAGAGGCAGGGTGAGAGAGGAAAGTGTTTGAGGTAAATTTCTTTATAAATATAGCATGTCTCATGAAATATTCACCGCGACGATCTGGTGAGCCAAGGGTCAGAAATAACTCCCCGTCGCAGCACTTGTTAGACGTGTAAAGCTGTGTGAGTGTGCTAGGATGGTGTGAGTGGAGAGAGAGAGAGTGAAACTTTGACAGAAAAAGGGGCCCATCATGGCAAAAGACATGTCCACCATCTCACCACGTGGCCACCTGGCGTTCCTATGGTGACAGAATGCGAGCTAACTGGTGCAGCCTGCTGTGAGCTTTTAGATTGAGCACTAATGCAATTGTATGGCATTTTATAGTCACTTTTTAATAACAACAACAATATATTTATGTTTATTCCTTCCTCAATACTGATAGCCCTAGGTATTAAACTTCAATTAACTGCTAAACTGCTTAACATGCATTAACATCAAAACTTTATTTGAACAAATAATCTGAATTATCAAAAATTAATAAATCAAATGATCTAAAATATTTGTTTTAGATCATTTGAGATTTTGGTTGTTGTTGTTGTTTTGTGTAAACTTTATATTTTTAATATTGAAAAAGAGTAACATTGATAGAATGTTCAACATTCCGATGATAACAGCGATGACAGAGTATTGCATACCGAATTCCGATTAGTCTTGCTTCTTATACCTGTTTGCATAACGAAATGTGACTAGTGTAATATGTGATTAAATGTGATTTTTTTTTACGTCTTGGATGTCAGTCAACATAATATGACTAAATAAAAATAAATAAATAAATAAAATAAAATCAAAACGATCAAAAAAGTAGTGCAACCAAATATATATGGACAAATCAAAACCCTTAAGAAAATGTTTGCTTTCTATTTGACACTCTTATTTTCATACTGATATTTAAGCCAACCTCAAATGCAACATTGGTTTGGAATGGTACATGGCTACATCACCACACATGCACACCAAGAAGAGCTTGATTACAACCAACACCAAACACTCCTTTATTTACGCTCTTTATTTACACCACATCTGATTCAGTTTTCCTGAAAAACTAAAACACAACCATCCCTGTTGGATGCTGTAGAACACAAACAAACAGATGACAAACAGAGCTTGGCACAATCTTCTTTCCTTCCACCATCACACATGCATATTTAAAACGTACAAATTTTGCATCTGACCACTTATATGTCATAAAGTCAGTGACTGCGAATTCAAAAGCAGATTTGGAGAATTAAACATCCATAGGCAAAATAAAAGAGATGGAAGAGGAAGCTTACATTCCCTGAAGAATGTTGATTACTCCAGCTGTATTTAGACATGAATATGTAATAACTTGACCAGAGCCTGCCTTAACCAAAAACACCTATTCTAAGATTTTATGCGTAATATTATCTCATAATCCTTTTGTTTCAGGTTCATGAGATCATATTAAATTATTGCTCTTTAATTAATGCATCCTCACAGCGAACCTGCTCAGTACAATGCACCGTGGTTCATAGCACCTCTATCTGAGATCTATAATGAAATAACAAGTACCATTAAATGCCTGGCCAGCTTCAGCAGGATAAGCCATCTAGATGCATTAAGGGGTGGTAAATGTCTTATTTATTTGTTTATTTACGTATGTATTTCACATTTGGACTGCTTAATGGTGCACAGTGGCAACAGCCAGCTATGTCGGCCATCTCAGGGCCCTCTTTTTCAGTGCCACTGAACTGTTTTAACCTAGCTGTGTGACACGAGAGGGGCTCTAGTGGCTCGTGCATGCAAACCAAGCCCTCCCAATGCCCCCAGCAGCAGCTCCTATCGCCTGAGGGTATGCAGAATGTCATATTTTATTTAATTAGGGCTATTAAATATAATTAAATTCTGCTGAAACTTAAGACGCTAAGTGGCAATACAATACGGTGCCGAGCGAGCCTGTGTCCTGCTGATATTTATGCGAGAAATATTGAATTCAACCCTCAAGTGGTTCCTCTTCAATGGCTGTCCCGTATTGTCATAGATAACGTTGACTTTTTCATACACACTAATAAAGAATAAGCCACTGGGAGAATCATCGCTAAAAGCAATTTCTGTAATCAGAATACTTTATCACAAGGTCTTTTTCGACTGATTATAGGGTTTCCGGAGCAAAGCACACAATGTTTAGTTATCATCACGGAGTCTCTAGAGAACAGTTATGTATATGTGACTTAATGAAGTTGCCGTTTAGTACCTTCACTCAGCCAAAAACCAAGAATCACTTGGATGATTTTCCTCCTAAAGGCCCGTAATGTACGCAAGATATGAGCCGTGATATTGGGAACGTTAACTTCAGGAAGGAAGGCCAGAAATGATGCTCTTCCTGTTGGACTATCTGTGAATCACATGTGAGAGGCCAAGAAGAGAGGGCTGATGTGATGGAGGCTGACGTGTAGGAATGAAGCGGTGGAGTTTAAGACCTGTCACAACATTGCTCGTGTGTCAAGGTTACTCGGACGGTTTAATGAAAAGATCAAAATGCACTCTGGCCTAAAAAAAAAAAAAAAGATATGAGGGTCTGGAAGAGCAGGGAACTCTTGCGAATATAAGGTTGGTCTGACCAGAGTTAGCTTTTGGAATCTTATTAATAGATTCAGAAGTGGTCTTCCTCCAACATCTCTCTCTCTCTCCCGCATTCTCATGCTTTCTCTCATTTCTCCACTTGAAGCTGGCGGATGGATATATTATAGAAGAAAAAAAACAAATTCATGAAAAATGATCTGTGCTTTGCCGAGCAAGAGTACCACTGCTATTTTCAAGGCGGAGTGGCTGAGTGTTTTTTTGCGTGTCATTTTCTGTTTCACGTCGAGAACAAATGGAATGGGAAAGGTTTAGCATAAAAGAATACTTTAACCTGCTGGGAGGCAATTATGAATACAAGGCAGCCTGTGAGTGTTTAGCCGCATGCTCAAGCTGACATTCAAGCGTCTTAATCACTTTCAGAGGATGTTTCATCTGCCGTTATATTCTTCTCGGCGAACTGCCTCCCTCTCCAGCCCTGAATTAATAAAAGGTGTAAAATTTACTCTTGCTAACTGCAATATGATTTACAAAGGCAAATGTTCACCTTTCATATGCCATTTTTCAAATTCTGAAGTTTAAATGAGATTAAAACTACTTTTCAGTGTGGATCTTTTCACAAACGAAAGAGAGATTTAGTCATTTTAGATGGCATTGACTGAAATAATATTAATTGGATAATCTAATACTATCACACATTTTTAATTCACAATAAAAGTAACATGAATAGTGTCCTTCTTCCTTTTTATCCTTAAAAATACAAGCTAATGTTTTAACATTTACAAAAAGAGAATTGTCAAGAACAAAAATTTATTATATTCCGAATAAGTAATTTAAAGGTTTACATCAACAAAAATTGATATATTTTTACAAAAGATAAAAGAGAGACGCAAACACCCATGTGAAACTGGCTCAAACTATAATAATTATATAATATAATACAGTCAAACTATGAGAATGATATCTGTGTGTGTCTTTGCACTAAAACATTAGTTTTTGAACCCTGACCTAAAGTTTGTTTTTGTGTGTGTGGTTAGCAAAGCGCACGCTTACCAGTCAGTCTTTAAAAAAAGGAAACATCAACGACGAACTGTAGTGGAACAGTTTGCACGTAACTGTGTGGATGCTTGCATCATATTTCACAACTGACGCCAACACTCTCTCGGTGCGAGCAGCCAGCCAGTCAGTCAGTCTGGGAGTGAAGTCTGCCTGCATCATGTGAGGTACTGAGTAATTTAGCAGCGGCCTCATTATTACAGACATTTAAATACACGAGGCATTGTGGTGGCACGGAATAAATTGTCTCTGATGCCGCGGGTAACGTTCGCAAATAAGGATTGTGAGGCATTAAAAAAACGACGTTATTAAAAACCGAGGCAGTGTCATAAGCCGCTCCCCTGCGTTTCCCCCGGTAACTTTGTCCAACCTAGAATATTATTTTATGAGACCCATTTCCCAAGATCCCTCCGGGTTCTTTGAGAAGGACTTGACTGCGCTGTTTTGTAAGATAACTGGGAGAGTTCTCTCCCTACAGCTGGACTAAACTAAACTGCCTCTTTACCCCTATTCAATAGGAAACTCACTCTTTTAATCCTACTCTATTTCTTTCTTTCTCTCTCTCCCTCTTTTTTTTTGTTTTTTTTTGAGCGTTTGAATTTTAATGAGCTTTTCACCTTTAAAAGCAGATGGCTCAGGCTGGATTTCTCCATGAAAGTAGGGTGAGTTCTGTCACGTCTTGCACAATTTGTTTCAACTACCAGAGTCCTTCAGGGGGTTTTAGGGCTTTGAGTCAGTAATGTGATGTTTCACTTTGCACGGCGTAGGCTCCCCTAATGAAATCAGCTGAAGGAAAAACAATCTCTCTCGAGGCTCGCAGATGAGCGGTATCACAATCACTACAGGACGCCCAGAGTCCTACCGAGGTAAATGAGTGCGTGTCTCCCTTTGTCTGCAACTCTGCAGGCTCTAAGTGTACGTTTGCGCACATAAGTATTAGAAAACACGCTGGCGCGAGAGAACGTGTGAGTTCATTAGCGTCAACTTCGTACGCCTGCTCAAAACTTTTCTGGAGAGAGTTTGACCTACCTGCCAGGCCACTTTCTTGCTTGGGGCAAATTCCTTTTGGGAGCGTCAACAGTCTCTCGTCCTCTTCTTCAGGCGTCACCTGGATTCCAATTTCGACCGGTTCCACCACTTTCCTCAGCTCTGCGCGGGGCGGCGAGGGGCTATTGCGGTCTGCCATCTTGTCGTAGCAGCCATGGCCGGTCGTCAGACCCTGGCATTGCTTTTTCTTGTGCTCGATGAAGAGCAGAATGTCCCCCAGGGGAAAGGTTAGTTGGCACTGGCCACAGGTGAGGAGGTCGTGGTCGCCCAGGCCCGGAGGCAGAGGCCCAGTCATGCTGGGATCCAGCAGCGGGTGAGGGTGAGAGTGGAGATCAGCCACGGCCAGTCCTGCATCCACATGCTCAGCTTCCGCTTTGGGGCAAAGCAAAAGAAAGAAGCGTTTTGAGATAATAGGAAATTCTTAACAAATGCTCCATCTGTGCACAAATAAACAGTGCATATTAGTCTAAACAAAAAAAAATTTATTTAAACTTAATAACTTACTCTGCTACTGAAATTAGTTTGATTTCTGCTGATGTAACCAAGGCCATGTGGGTGAGGAAATATATTATCCAAAAATAATGTGCTTAACCTGATTTCAGATCCTGATAATTACAATGAAGTCCCGCCCTAGATTATTTTCCACATAATATTCAGTTTCACTCTGAAATATGTCACTTCATGCATTTAGATTCATTCAGATACATCAGCATGGGAATTCGAAATAAAATACTAGCCACTTATTTAATTTTATTATTTAATAACTATATATTTTTTAATTTCTGTTTCACTCTGAAATAAGTCACTTCATGCAAATTTAATGCATGCGTTTACAAATAAGTTGTCACTGTATCTGTATCTATCCATGCTTTTTTAAAATCTTCTTTTTCCTGTCTTCTTACACAAATTAATTGAAAAATCATAGAATTACAAGGGAAACTGCTTGTAATAAAATAAAATTTATTTAAAAATTATTAACCAATAATATCATAGCATAACATAAAATACCCTTACTCAATCAAAAACAAAATCAAGTCTCAATCTAAATTATTTCCTGCTTAATATTCAGTTTCATTCAGAAATGCACTAGTCATTTTATGCAAATTAAATGCATTAACAAACATTGATTCATCTTTAGCTCATAATTTGCCACTGTATTTACATCTATCCATGCATCCCTAACCGCCTTCGCCCTAACTAATTCATTAAAAAAAAAAAGACTTAAACACACCAGCACATCAGTGAGGGAAATTGAAATAAAATACAAATGGCGTGGAGCTTGAGACATAATCACACATTTTCTAAAAGTTCAGGGTCAGGTCATTTAGCATTTTGTTATTTGGCAGCTTGTTAAAATAAAGGAAATGAATGTTGGGGCCCGTTTAAGTGTTCACCTACGTCCCATGACAGTCCCACTAAACTTCGAGAGCAGAAAATAAAGGCAGACTTAAATTTAATCATCCCAGCGGCCACACACGAGGCACTTTGCTCCAGTTCAGCGTGTTCTGTCCTGTAACCAGTCAACTCTTAATAAACATCCATATGTGAGGCCGAGACCCAACATCAAGGCACTGTTATTAATATACAATACAGTATTTGTGAGGTTGAGAATGAGACCGCCAGACCTGAAACAGAAAGTCTGAAGGGAGAAGAAATAAAGAAAAAAAAGCAAGAAGGAAGGAGGGAGGGTTCCGTTTTTGGCTGTGAGAGATATTTGCGCAGCCATGAGAGCAAGAGGCCCTGCAGATCTTCTGGTTGATTCTGTCACCTAGATAAACAGCGCGGAGCGGCGGGCGCTCAAACCACAAAGTACGCTGGACAACCTCAGTCCCTCTGCCTCCATTTTGAAATTTCAGCCTCACCTTTCAGCACGCGGCCACAATCATCCCTTTGTAGCCCAACGCCGAGTGCAAGAGCAGTTTTATCAAAGACAGTAGAGGCCCTTGACAAAGCCCCCTCGGGACCCCCTGACAGACAGCTCTGTTGATGTTACATTTGACAGCTTATCCTTGCGCCATACTAATCATAAGATCTAGACAAACACCTCTCTGACTGCCACTTTACACTCTTCAGCTTCCTGTCACTGCTTTCATGCTCTCTCTACTCAACACACTGCATGATTTCGGTGAAAGCGGGGAAAAAAGAAGAAAAACACTACCATAGCAACACTTAGAGCCACACAGCGAGCAGGTGCAGATTTTTGAAGTGCACATAAATCTGGAAGGAGAATGAAGGGAGGAATTCTCAAATTGTCAGAGCCTAAAGGACAAATGTGGGATGCTTTTAAAGAAACAACAACCTTGTGGAACAACACAAATTAGAATTCATTTATTACCATTTTAATTTTCAAATCTGGCCTGCGCACTTTAGACGCTTTTCACCAATATGAGGCCTAAAAGTCTCTTTGAGAAACGCCGTGAGAAGAGACAGACGGCGATAGAGACAAAGATGGAGAAACGGACCACGCTGCTCACACAACACAGGTAGCCCTGTTTACATCTCCCAGAGGAACCGGCTAACCACTAATTTTCGATGATATATTACGAGCAGCCTGCGCATCCATCTGCAATTTGTCCACGGTCCAAATTATGAATGCGGACAGATTTGTAATGTCAAGCTCAGAATGCAGCTTTGAAAACGAAACCATTAAACCCCCTCTTATCTTTATTCCAGACGATACACACTACATTAGAGCAGCTTTAGATGTGCATCCTGTTAAACAACAGCATCTAAAGACTTTGTAATCATATTAAGAAAGCATTTTGATTAAATAAAGCATTACAAAATATATATATATATATATATATTACATCTGCACACACATGGCACCGTTTTCAGATTTTGCACTATATTGAAGGAAATAACTGAAGATGACTAAGGTTGTTGAACCCCCCTCAAATCCAGCCCCCCTGACTCAGACAAATAGGAGTGGAGCACAGACCCCCTTCGGGCAATATCAGGCCATCTGTGCATTAAATTAGTTTGCATGTAAATAAAGAGAAACGCCTGCACAGAGACTCATCAACCTATGCAATACACTGCATTAAAAATATGACTGTGGCTACATTGTTGTTAGTTACTTACTTCAAATAAATAATTTTGTTATTTAAATTTTAATATTCATTTATTTTGAATCACAGACATTTTTTGGGATATTTGGGTATTATGAATAGAGGTATTAAGTGTTAAACTATGAGTATTTTTTAATCAATTATATTGCATATTAGGTTATAGGCAGAAGTAATAAGAAAGTAATAAGAATAAATGAACTGTTATTTTTTTATTTTATTTTATTTATTTTTTGTGAGAAGTGAGAAGCTTTTGTCAGGAGGCTACATATCCAATGTCACAATTTACTAAAAAAAAATAAAAAAATAAAAATTTTTAAATCTTCATTTTACATAATAATGTTCCTTTTTAATTTAAAGCTTTAAAAAAAATAATGATTTAAATCAATATTTTTATATGAAGACTTTGTGACTCACCTGTAAATAATTTTCTCTATCGCTGGGGAAGGTCTCACAACAAAAACTATTTTACATATATCTGTAACTGTACTTGCAACTGTGAGCAATATGCGTGCATGTTTGTGTGTCACGCATTTGTGCATCCTGGGATGCTGCACCAGCAGAGGCGCGCACACACACATGCATACACAAATAAACACTACTACAGGAAGAGGTAATTTTCAAATGATTCACAAGTTCAAGAAGACAACATGAACCACAGAGCATATTTTTGGCATTTGTAACAGACTCAGATAAACAGCTATAATTCACCAAACAGGTTATAAGTTATACAATAAAAAAATAAGTTATAAGCTCTCAAACTGCGTAACAGGAGGTTAGAGTGAGATTGCAGCCTCTCAGTACTGTAGGAGAGAATTTGAGGTGCGCTAGTGGAAAGCGTTAGTTTAATGTGTCATAGGTCTAGCACAGACCTGAATCAAAGTGACAGCTGGAGAAAAAACCCAGAGTGGTAAAGAACGTGCGCAGCTGAAATTTTCTCTCTCCCTCTGTCCCCTTCTTTTGCTCTGTCTGTGCCAACCACAGGAAACACGCTGCTTGCAAGCAACGCCGCTAGTACGCACTTCAAAAGAAGGGACCCCCGTATGCACAAACACACACACACCAGGTGTTGTAATCATGTAAACATACGGCAGAGTCTTGGATTTGCCTATAAAGTCTGAACTAATCCATAGGTGAGTTAAATGCTTCAAGATGTCAATTATTCACCCTCATTTTGTTCAAAACCTGTATGACGTTTTCCGTGTAGAATGTCTAAGCAGCTTTTTTTCAGGAGAATAAAGGAGAACGGTAATTGTTAAGCAAAATTTCAGTGAATAACGACTTAAATTCAGTTGAAGACTGAATATATAAACAACTGTGGAAAAGAGCAGCTCGGACATTCTTCCAAATGTCTCCTTTTGCTTTCCACAGAAAAAAGAAAGTCATACAAGTTTGGAAAGACAAGAGGATAAATAAATGACAGAATTTTCATTTTTGGAGATCTTTTCCTTTAAATAACTCTGCGGAAGGTATGAGATTGAACTACGCAGGCCCGATCCGATGGTGTACGTTTCCTGCTCTAGGCAAACAGGTGAGAGTCTGCAATTCCTCACAGTCACACACACTCACACTCTCACACACACTCTCATCCACCAGTGATAACAATGCTGTCACCAAGGTAACATTACAGCTCATGATTTTCTCTGATCCCTCAACAAATACTCCATATAATTCTATCAGGGCCACCGAAATGTCAAATGTTATTTGTCTTTATCAAGCACTCTCTGGCAGCCGGAGAGAAAGACAGTGAGGGACAGTGGAAGTAAGAAAGCCTGAATAATATTTATAGGTGGCTAAAAAAGGATGATATGAAATTAAATCTCGACTTTGGACACTTACTATTATACCTCTATTTCATTTTTGAATGAAAAAAGTGCAAGAAATGGACTATTTCTCATGCACATGCTACCTTGACATCCTGAAATCAGTCAAACGTGGTAATGTTAAAAATAAGCCTCATTAACCTAAGAAAGCTACATGTACAGTATATGAGTCAGAATGAACACTAATGGGATTTCACTAAAACATAAAACTAAAAAAAGACATGGCTTCCAAAAATGAACGCATCACAAGGCACGTCTTAACACAGTTTTGGATTTATCCTTTTCCATTCTGGATTTACGCACCATTGTTCAGGGGCCCTCTGACTCATACTTAACGGAGTCTTTTTGTTTGTGAGGAACCAAATTGCTGTTGACAGGTATTTGGCTGATCACAGTACAGTCTGGCTTTCCCTCCAAAACACACAAAGGTCTGCGAGTTATGTAACAACGCTTTAGCAGCCCCGCGTTAACGTACCTTTCATCCTTAGACTGTTACCCTGCAAACCCTACCATTAATGCTCAGCGCTATTTGGCTCACAGTTGAACTGTTGAGATTTTCCGTAGCGATACCAGAATGAAAAGTCACAGTCAAACAGGTTTTGGAGGGTTTTTTAGCCATTGCAACTGTTAGGGCCTAATTAGACAACACACACCATTTAACGGATTTCATATTGTTTTTTACTGGGTCCATAAATTTTCCTATTTAAATCTTGAAAGACTTTATAATGCTGCCCAGATATAAAGATTTACCCTGCGCCAATTAAAGCCATTCACAGAACTGTGTGCGCGGAGGGCAGAGCGTGCTGAAAATGAAAGCCAGGGGAAGGGCCTAATCAAACAATAAAAGCTCCGCTTTACTGTTTGTGCATTATTTTCCTATGTTTCCCATCAGCCCGAGCTGCACAAGAGCAGAAGCAGTGGGTGGGGGCTTCGCTAGTCACGCTGCTACGTACACAAACCTGACCACACCAGCCCACAAACTCCAATTCAGAAATACCCACCCGTTACCCAAGCACAAAACAGAGATGCAGGCTAGCTGAGTAGGACAGGCTGGATTTGGGTTGAGCCTTCCACTCAGACGGCCGGCACGCAAACAAACAAACAAACAGGTCTGCAAAGAGGTAGCAAGTCAACGGCAGCCATCTTTCCAGTCATTTCACATTTGCAAAAGGCCTGTGTAACACATGCACATGTAGCAACGGTGCTTACAGGAATCTATCAGGAATTAATTCGTCTGTCATTAATCTGTAACCCACAGTCAAACGAACGCACGCACGCACGCACGCTCAAACAGCAAACCTCCGCCTTGCACTAGGCCTCTAGTTTTTCCTGTTTTCTCTTGTTTAAAAACTTCTCTGCGACCTGTTTGTTTAGCTAAATATGTGTCAAAAGGTATGACATAAAGCACTCTTCCACGAGGGGCACCATCATGTTTTAGCTCTGTTAGCCTGAAGGCCTTTGCAAAATCCTGTGAAATAAAAAACAAAGCGCTGTCTTGTTCAGGATATTTAGCTGCTTTAGCTTGCAGAGCACTTCTGTGCAGATGCAAAGGTATTAAAACGCTACTAAATGCGTGTGAGGTGTGTGTGAGTGTAAAGCGTGGTGCATGTGCAAATGAAGCTGTTAACAAGAAGAGAACAGGGATCATCGTGGCACACGGTGGCGGTGGCGGAATTTTAAAAGCGTGATCCGCGACCACTGCGGCGGCGCTAGTCCATTGTTTAATTAAAAAAGGGGGAGAAATAGAAAATGAGTCGTCTTGCAGGTAAAAAGAGATTAACATGATGATGTCCACTGGGAGCCCGTCTAAGCAACGCTAACCCTTTATCGGCAAATCTCATCAGGGAGATATTACCTAATATTTTCACAAGGAAAGGAATTATGGGTAGCTGAAACGACTAAATATCACCTGAAGCTTAGCATCTCTCTTTTTTTCCCAGCAAAGGTTTTCATTCTAATGAAATAGCACCAAAAAAGGCATGTATATCACAATCACGGAGCTAGTAACACATTCCCACACAACACGCTTATCTGATGCTCAGGAAGCGGAGCGCTTCCATGCTCAGAGCTGGTCAGAACTCAGCCAGCTGTGGGACGTCAAACACTCAAGCCACTATTACGAGTGTCTGTGTCTCATAAATCAAGCCATGAAAACTATGCCCACTTTTGATGCCGTCCAAAGGATTCAGCCGCCTTCATGCATTTATACGGACAGACAGGCATAGACTTCTGTACATTTCATCAGAGACGGCTTTCTGTTGCTCTCTCACTCTCCCACTCGTGACGCAAACAAAAGCCACCTGAAACTGAAAGAAATATAGAATATGCAAGTGTATTAATCAAACGTGCCAGGCAGACATTTTGCCCATTGTTATGGGGAGAGTGTAAGCTCTGTAGAGGCTACCATTTTTTATATCACAGACTCAAATTTATTTATTTAGATGGCAAGAACAATAGGTCCTCAGTCAGAGGGGCCCACAAGTTCCAGAGCCACTTCATCATTCACTTTTTAAGCACACTTGGCAAAACGAACGAGGTGACGTTCAGCCTAAATTTGTTTGTTTTGGTGTCACGCTTGATGTCCTATCTATAGTTAAAGCTACACCTATCAAATACTTATTACACATCTAAATGAGCACCGAGAAGCGATCCAGCTCTCACTGTAAATAATTAAATAAGTTCTTGAGTGCTAAAGACAAAGTCAAAAAAAGGAAAGAAAATGACAGAGCCTTCATGTTGTAAGACCAGCTGCTGCTGTGAGGCGTTGACAGTTTGCATCTGAGCATGTGTGTTAATGGCAGTATCGTTTGAAACATCTATGCCAAGTCGTCGGAAGCCGCAGCCCCCTATTTCACTCGACTTACCCATTTAAGTGCATTTAGGAAATATGTTTTTACACTTTTCAGAACTGCCTTCCACCCCCTCTGGCAGACTTAGAGCTCCCCCTAGCAGGTCATGGCCAGCACACTCTGCACTGCAAATGTAAAGTGGCCCAATTCAGCATCCAGAGAAAATGAAATAGAAACAAGGATATTTGATTCCCTGAACTGTAACAGAAATAAATCATATAAGCGTTTAAATGGCAAGCTTGAACATTTTCAGACCTGATTAGTTTGAATTAAAATATGCCTTGTTTAATTCTAAATAACCCCCTGCCTATTTCATACATGCAAATGACAATGAATAAGCAAACCTTTTAAATTAGTTAAATTAATAAATAAATAAAAGAAAGAAAGAAAAGAAAAAGAAAAGACAATGATTCTAGATTTCTGCTGCTGCACACCTCTCTTGCATTAATGCCTGTGTCTGTCTCCAAATTCATAGTGTTGATATTTTTTTTTTTTTTTACTATAATCAAATATGTTATTGTTTATATCTAAACAAGAAAGAATGCATTTCAATACAAGCTATTATCATAAATATAAATCTCTCAGATATGATGACATGAAGTCATGGCTAAAATGTATGTCTTAAATGCATTCAAAGCAAAGTTCCGATAAAGACATTTTCCTGTGCTGGCAGGTCTAATGTGAAACATGCATCTGAAAATTTATGTTACAACTTCATAATTCTGCAGCTCACCGGAGGAAAATTATCCTTCTCGCTGTCATCTGATTTCCTTCATTTAAAGACGACATCTGTTAACTCACTATTATGTTTATTTTAAAGCACTACATTATAAAACACACTGTGCGATGACATGAAAAATTTAACAGGTGTCAAAAATTTAATTTAAATTCGGACAATTCAGTGACGACACGCTCACGTGAATGCAAACATTTAGAAATGTGTCTGCAAATTATAGTAACTTATTGAACGTTAAGGGTTTGGAAGGCATGTGATACTCAGAATTAATTCTTACTAAAAATTAAAAAAAAACTACAAAATTGTAAAATACCCTTCAGTTAATAGCATATAATGAAAATCCCAGCATATGTAAAGGAAATGCGAAAATGCGCTAAACACTGTAACTGGTTGCATTTCACGCAGAACTAATAAACCACTGGGTTTATAGAATATGTGTTTGAGTGGCGTAATGTAGCACACAACCACAGGCTGCCAAACCATTAAAACTACTGATGTAAAGTACTGCAAAGTTTGCAGATCGCTCACGCCGAGAACACATAAATTAGCATGTGGATGTAAACTACACACACACTTGAACAGACAAAAATTGCCTCTCAATAACTCGAGGCTAATCCAGCTAAGACACCGTGGTTAACAAAAGCTAAATACCACAGAAGACATGCTGACGAGCAGACACACACACACACACACACACACACACACCCTTGTTTACAGCTCCAAATATGTCCTCAAAAATAAAACTTTGAGGTTGGGACCACACTGCTTTTGACTTTGACATTTAAAGCTAAATTTGACAATTTAACTATTACAGAGAAAAACCAGATATATCAACTGTCATCCACATATTCCTGCTCTACAAGAATCTATTTCACATAATCAGCCACATATCAAATGGAATAAGAGCGAACAAGGGTCTTTAAGCTTGCACACACACACACACCAGTATGCGTGAAGAGTTCATACGCTGCCTACTACAAATAAAAAAACCTTGTTACATCAAAATCATAGCCACAATCAGCATGTGATGAGAAATCTGAACTACGAGGAAAGAACGCACCCCAGAGCTCAGATGACTATCTGCTAGCACCTGGCCTACATGCCCTCTGCATTAAACCCACTAAGGCATGATACGTTTGAGGACCCTCTCTGAAGCTTATATATTCATTCACCGGTGATGCAATGAACACCTTTCAATCTCTAGTTTCTAAGAAGTAGAAAGTCGACCACCTTCCTTTCTCTCTCTCTCTCTCTTACTGTGTGCATATAAAAAAAATACTAAAGCTTGATGTCTAAACTGGCGTCTGCTTTACTCTGTGCACGTCTGCATTTGTGTCCGTTTGTGAGTATGTGTGTGTGTGTGTGTGAGAGAGAGAGAGAGAAAGCACTCAGGGAAAGTTCATTGGTGTAACTGGAGCATTCTGAAATTTAAAGCCCAAATTAATAACCACAGCCATTGTACATGCAATGACTGATGGGACATGTGATAACTATAGCGACAGAAATTCAAAAAGGGCCATTTTCTACTAAACTAGGATGATTGTTTTACATGCATTTTGAACGGATGGTGTTTATGCAGTAAACACAAACGGTTTACATGCTAGTGCACAATTAAATATGGAAAAAATATTTACAAATTACAGTCATAATCGCATATGCGGACAACATACAAAAAAAGCTGTGCATGCCCTATAGCAAAGCTAACTACATGAAATGCAAGCCAGATAATGTGCATTAAGCTTTAAATAACATCTCCATTCTCATTCGTTCATAAGTCATAGTCATATTCGTAAGTCATATTTGTAAACCTTAACAGTAAATTCAAACACACAATGCACAGGCATCCTAAATGTTTACAGTGCAACCGTGTACATGTGTATGTACAGTAACAGATTAAGCCATTAGTGAAAGAATGGTGTGTGTTAGTGTATATATGCACAGCATACATGGCCCTAACCCTGCAACACAAAACAGATTTGGGTGGTATTACATGACTAGGCTCTGCTATGAATTATCTAGGTTCTGTAGACTACACTATAGCATGAATATGAAACTAAATCTGGACAGATTTCATTGTCTTTTAAGTGATTTGGTTTTTTTTAACTGCAACAGATGCATTCTAGGAAAAATTCACTGTTTGAAAATAAATTGCTGGAGTTATTTTCTGCAAATGATGTAAAAGTCTCTCAAAGAAAAATCTAAAAGGTAAATTATATCAAGCATTAGAATATAACTGCTGGCATTGAATATAACTTTGTCAAGAAAATTATCTCGATTTCAGTGTCTGCCTCACATTACCTTCACTTCACAGTCACAACCTTGACTCGGGGGCAAAGCTAAGTGTGAGAAACATTATTAGACATATGCCTGCTTTGTTTCTCTGTACACTCGTACTGATTTAGCAAACTTCAGTTTTCTCACCAAAAATAAAAACATTGTATAAAAAGATGAGTTTTGTGTAAGAAGCCAATTTATTTAGTATTACAGTAAAGTAAAACTACTTGAGTAAAACTAAGCATGCTCGACATTTGTATCACCTAATTTGACATTACGATGTCAAATGAATTTCATTTAAATAATTTTCCTTGCTCTGACAGCTCTTTTCATTCAAGTGCACATCTAAGATTTAAAAGCACAAACGTTGCATAATTACAATCAATTTTATGTAGTCTTAAAAAAACTAAAAAACAACCTCACTGCATCCATGCAGCATGTGGTTACTTTGCACTCTCTCCAACTCTTTGCACTTGCTCCCCTATTCGGCTTTGCGCACTGGAGACCAGGGACATGGACTTGCCACCTCCTTTACAAATGAATGAAGCTTTTTTTTCTCCCTTTTCTGCCTCTATGAAGATGGCGGAGTCCTGCTTCTCCGGGAGCTCTCTGTGTCTCTGTGGCGAGGGCTGCCTCCGTACAATGGGATAAAATTCAAGTTCAAGTGCGGACGTGACGTTAAGTCTACAGTGGGAAAGAAAATTGGAGACTGCAAGAGCACTGGGGGCGACTAGTGGTGGCTTTTCACAACTATCGGATCACCAGAACAGTGGTGGAGAGCGTGGACATCGCGAGCCGCTGTCTTACACACGCGCACACACACACACACACACACTCACACATACACACACTCACACATACACGCGCACAAACACACCGCACCTGATAGACCGGCGCACTGCTTGTCTGTATCCGCTTTAGCGCAAATAAAACAATGCAATATTTCATGCACTACAACGTTTGCAATGAATTTAAAGGGGGAAAGGTTGCGAATAGCTTTATGAGGACTAAGTGTGTCCACCACACTTGGCAAGATATATTTATTTGCTATCTATCGCTCCTGTGTTGAACTTACAATGCAACAGTACCCTCTATTGGCCAGTTACTGTCACAAAGATTCACAAGCATGGATCCCAACACTCATTTCTTTCAATTTCACACATCATATTTTTTTTAAAACATCATTCATGCCAAAATAAAACAACCAACCTAATTTGGAATCACTAACATGTATTGTGTCGGAATTTGTTATCTACATATGTTTTTTTCTGAAAATACAAAATGACCCCATTTGTACAGAGCTCTTGTTTGCCCTTCATCTATTGAATTTAAATTATAAGATTGAAGAATATAAAATAAATAATTAAAACGGATAGCTGAGTGGTCTAACAAGTGTCTTGAATAACAATTTAGTTTAATTATTTTAAAAATATGTTGTCTCTTCAGCATTTTATAATGAAAAAACTTCGACATTTTAAGTTGAATGATGCAATCTAGTTTGAACTCTATATTCACAGTTGGATATTTTATTTTAAGATGTTTAATAAGCATTTAGCCACCTTCTTGATCTTACTAGACTTCTTGTCATCTGTCAAACATTACTTGGAAAACAATACATAAGCCAATCACACATGTCTTAGATGCGAGTTTGCTTGCAGATAGTAATGTAACAAATTGAAAAGTTATTACAACAAAAACGTGTTGATGAAAACTGACAGATTTACAAATGTGCATGCTGTCATGCATTATATTAAACATGATTGTACATTGTAAAAATAGACTGATGTGCTCTATCAGCTTACAAAAAAAAAAAAGAAACCGAGAGAGACTAAATCTTCCTACATTTCAAATCAGTTTGTGAACAAATCCTAAATATTCCATAAGAATCACAATGAATATGAACACACAACCAGCACACATGTCTTAGATGCGAGTTTGCTTGCAGATAGTAATGTAACAAATTGAAAAGTTATTACAACAAAAACGTGTTGATGAAAACTGACAGATTTACAAATGTGCATGCTGTCATGCATTATATTAAACATGATTGTACATTGTAAAAATAGACTGATGTGCTCTATCAGCTTACAAAAAAAAAAAAAGAAACCGAGAGACTAAATCTTCCTACATTTCAAATCAGTTTGTGAACAAATCCTAAATATTCCATAAGAATCACAATGAATATGAACACACAACCAGCATATCCTCATCATAGAGTTCATTAGGACTAGTCTATGAAGATTCATCTTATTTCATCTGTCCCCAACTCTCTCTCACCCCTGCTATGTCACCAGTAAGAGAGAAACATTAATCTACTAAATCTGAAGGAATGTCAGCCTTAATTGCTGTTCATTGGGGAAAAAGAGATAAAATGGAAAGACGTGGCTTTGTCAAGCAATAAAAGATGTGAGCGATAAGACTGTCTGATAAATCACATCTCAGCCTCCTGTCATCACTCAGCTCAAAGCCTGGTGGCCATCTTGTGGGCGGCTTATACCTCAGGCCTGCAAAAGAATCCAAACAGGTTTGTTTCTGCCCAGGGGCTTCCAGGACGTCTCCTATCACCAACCCCTGTTGGGACAACGCACTTTTCCGGGACCCAATGAGTGAGTCCAGGGGGTAAAACACGACTGTTTGAAAAGAAAAATGGCAACAGAGTGTGACTAAATCGGTTTGCTTGGCAGCCGGACAAAGGCTTGATTCCACCGCTCCCGAGAGAGAACGCGGGGCCCGCAAATCCTGGCATCAGATCGGAAAGTTGAACGTTGCCAAAGGCGCACATTCACAACAATTAGCTACCTTTTCAGTCCCAGCCCCCTGGTTATCCATCCCCTAGGTGGTTATCTAATCGCCTGCTTTTGTTTAGAGGAACGGCTCTCTTTCACTCTGGGCTGACATCGTTTACGGCTGCCGGTTGGCCGCTTCTCTAAATCTGCACAGGAGCGCGGGAGCGGCGGCCCATCGAGGAGTCTAAGTAGATAAACAGGGACATACCCAACCTCTTAATGCAACTTCGTAAGCCTCAAAGAGCTCCACAAACGGGCCGATCGTCTAGTTGCCAACACGCTTTGTGAAAAAACTTTCAGCAGAGGTGGTAGAGTGCTGGCCTGTCGACTTAAAACCATCACAGGGAGGAAGAGCTGGCGTTTGAGGGGACCACAGGGATTAAATGGAAGAAATGTGAAGAAGATCTCGTCTTTACCCTTCAGCTTCATGGCTGACTACAGAGTATTGTTCAGCGTTCCTTTTCCTGCACGTTCCCCCCTGGCAGCACATTTCATCACTGAGGTATTTGTGGCATAAAGCTGTCCATCATCAAATCTAGTATGTTTTAATGGCCCATATCGTCTCTACACTGTCTCTAGTCAGTGTTGGTCAGGTGACCGTGAGGTGTGCGTCTTTGCAGTGATGAATAGTACAGTCGCCATCTCCTGCCATCCTTACATAGAAGTCACTCCGGGTTCACACCGATAACGCTGCTCTAGCTGTAAATACAGGGCTCATTTACATCAAGCGATGACAAATGTGTGTGTGGGATTGCGTATGCGCATGTCCTCCCACCGAGAGCTTGCGGGATGGTTCGGGGCTGTACCATATCAAAAGGCCTGACACGCTTTCAACAAGAAGACCAGGCGCTACTGCTGCAAAATACAAAAATGATGACACAAATTAGTTCTCATTGTTTTCTTGTGGGCATGTTGCAATGATGCAATCATAAGCAACGCTCACACTGCCATTTTTGAAGTGTCAGGGTACAAGAGAACGATGGCAATCCAGTTGCCCTGCTATCATCCGTGCAGGAATGACTAAGAAACTGCTTTGCCACATACCTGCAAGGTGAATTAATAAAGCAGTAAGGCACAAGAGGTCATGCATTACAGTGATTTACAGATGCATTTACTTTGTAATTTGACAGTGTACCCATTGTTTGAGTAATACAAGATGTATCTATGTATTTATGTACAAATAAATAAATAAATACCTTGATAAAT
Organism: Sinocyclocheilus grahami; assembly: GCF_001515645.1. Taxonomy (NCBI): domain Eukaryota; kingdom Metazoa; phylum Chordata; class Actinopteri; order Cypriniformes; family Cyprinidae; genus Sinocyclocheilus; species Sinocyclocheilus grahami. Next base: position 2,007,232 of record NW_015505233.1, on the reverse strand, counting down.
CATAAATAACTAGTTATGATTAATTATTCATATTTTTTATCAGTTTATGTAGTTAATAAAACCTTACTTGTATCACACTTGACGTGGTTCATTGTTTGCTTATAACTGGAGTCACTTAATCATGCAGATTTATGCTACAAGCTCTTTGTAGAATTGTACAGTAAGAAAGTTATTTCCCTTAACCAGGAAATTAACGTTCTTAGAATTGACAGACAGTTGACCCTGAGAGGTCAGCTAAATATCTACAGCGGATCTAAATATTCATAATTAATTATAACTAGTTTTGATTAATTATTCATATTTCCCCATGAGCTGATTCGCTACATCATTTTCAAATAAATAAATAAATGTTAAAATAAATAATTGTAATTTATAAATCGTCTTCAGGATGTTTTTATTTAGTTGGAAATTATTTATAAATCAATATTATTATTTATTTTCAAAATACATTCATTTATTTGGAAATTAATAAAAAGTATTAATTTATAAATAATTTCCAAATAAATAAATAAATACACTTAAAATAATGAAATTCAAAATAAATGTAAAATCATTTTTCTCACCTGAACTACTCAACTATCAAATGACATCAAATATGCTAAAAAAAAATTGTTGCGTTAATGCATTAAACATATTTAATAAATACATTAACTTTGACAGCCCTAAAAACATATTTATGTACAAGCTTTCTCCTTTCCCTCAAATTATTTGCAGACCTCCAAATCACACCCCTTGCAAGGTCCAGTTTAAAACCCTTTTTTTTTTTGGTTTGAAGCAAATTAGATACATATACATATATAATTCAATTAATCTGCATCACAGGTGTGTGTATATCAGACCGCTTTTAATATGGCTCATCCAATCAAAATGTAACTTTTATAATGCAAATCATGTTTTTGAAAAATCAGTTTTGGTCTGCTCAATGTTAATAGCAGTGATGCAGATTCTTTCACACCATGACTGTAAGCGATGGACAGAGTTAATCAACATGTCGCACACACAGACACACACAGTGACCCCACAGGCTGAACCTGCTGTATTTGTTTGTCGCCATGACTTGTTATCGGGAATCGGCATTTCGAGGAACACTATACATACTTTACACAAATAGGTCTTTGCGCACACACTATCTCTTAGACGCACACACAGACACACAATCTTCGCAGGCCCTGCACTCTGATGGTGAATAATGGCGTTCTTTTTTGAAAGCGGCAGTTCCAGCCGTAGTCTTCTCCATCCAGCACCATCAGCACTTTAGAAGATTAAGTCCTACCTTCCCTTATCACACTTCGCTCTCTCCTACAGGCTCGACACGGGGTCCTCGCAGGCCGGCCATGTCCCCCCTCTGCCAGCCCTGCGTCGCCGTCTCGACAGGGCCTTAATTTTGGCCTCTCGCCGACTATCTTCTTGTTTCACATTTCTCTCCTCGGCGCTCCGAGCTCATCTCTTTCCGGTCGTGCGATTCATCACCCCAGGATCAGCAGCAAACGGCCTCTTCATCCCACAAAACCTAAAAAGAAAAATAAACATTGAAAAACAAAAGTAAGTGTAAAATGATGCACAACAATTTTCAGCAAAAGAAAGGGTTTCATAAATTGGTGGGGACTAAATTAATAGCAAAATAAATAAATAAAATTAAACAAAAATAAATGACAGACAGACAGACAGACAGATAGATGATACAGACAGATAGATAGATCAGACAGACAGACAGACAGATAGACAGATAGATAGATAGATAGATAGATAGATAGATAGATAGATAGATAGATAGATAGCCCATTAATGATAATTTAAGCAACAGCATAAACAAGATGAATATTCATGGATATCAAAGTTTTCGGTTGCCCAAAAAGAAGGATTTGCAAACCAGTTGGTAAGTGCTTTGATTTCTCCATGTTCAAAATGCATGCACTGTTTGTTTCAACTTTTTCAGTCTTTAGATCAGAATTGATGGTGGACTCCTTCATTAATTACAGGATTTGACTCATTAACTACCCACTACTGCCCTCCTCTGGTTGAATGCTTCATAATGGTGAAAATGACAAGCCATTGTGCTCTGTTGCATGAGAAACAATAAGTAACAAGTCGAATAGGAATAATCATCTTTTAACTCAAATATGCACTCCCACCTTGTATCATTTAGGTATTATAGAGCTATTTGCAAAGGCAACAAGCAATCAGTCCTGTACAGAGCTCTAACAACCCCATTGTATGATTGCCCCAGCCCGTCTAATGCCAGTTCTGTTCATAACTCCTGCTGGTGTGTGTGCTTAGCACCACTCACTTTAATTAACAACAGTCGAGGTAGCACAGTCACATTTAAAAGGTTGCCATTCCACCAATATGAAAGCACAATTAAATATTAATTGCCTACTGAATAATAGATGAAGAGTATCTGTGTACAGTTCAGGAGCCTAATTCCTGTTAAAGTACAAGTCTTTAATCAAGCAGTAATGAGCACTGCTATGTCAACAGGCGTTGTGCCCTATCAGCAGAGAATAGAGAGAATTACCATCGAAGGCTCAAGCTGCCGAGAGCCTGTATCAATTTTAATGTAATTATGCTTTACTAATAACAATTCAACTCATTATAACAAGCGCTTGCAGAAATTGATTCTGTAAACAGCAGACACGCACAATTCTATTGTGATTATTCTCTAGAGGTTTGTTCCTGCTGTGTGGTACTTCGCGGCGAGGACTATATGCAAGTTCAGAGACGACGCAAACTCCAAGGCTTCGGTTTTTGCAGATTGACCTGTCGGCTATCATTTTACCCATTATTATAAAAGTTCACCCAAAAAAAGAAAAGAAAGTAGCCATTAAAGCACTTCCATTAAAGCAGTCCCTATGACTTGAGTGCATTTCCACTCTGGAGGAAAGAGTGAGTCTCTGTCAGACAAACATTTCTTATAATTAGCAATGTTGAAAACAGTCGTGCTGCTTAATATTTTTGTGAAAACGGTGCTAAAAAAAATGTCAGAATTTTTTAATAAACAGAAGTTCCAAAGAAAAGCATTAAAATCTTGCGTAACATACTGTAAATGTATTCACTTCCACTTTCAGTCAATTTAATGCATCCTTGCTGAAGAAAAATATTCAATTTCTTTCAAAAATAAATAATAATAGTACTGCCCCCAAATTTTTGAACGGCAGTGTATATCTTTTTTTTTTTTTTTAATCAGTGTCAGCATATAGATATAAATACATTGACTGGTATTGTATATTGAATTGATTAATTAATTAAATCATGATCATTTCACCTATTTTTATATTTAAAAAATCTTGAATATTTCCACTCTGGAGGAAAGAGTGAGTCTCTGTCAGACAAACATTTCTTATAATTAGCAATGTTGAAAACATTCGTGCTGCTTAATATTTTTGTGAAAAAAAAATGTCGGAATTTTTTAATAAACCGAAGTTCCAAAAAAAAGCATTAAAATCTTGCGTAACATACTGTAAATGTATTCACTTCCACTTTCAGTCAATTTAATGCATCCTTGCTGAAGAAAAATATTCAATTTCTTTCAAAAATAAATAATAATAGTACTGCCCCCAAATTTTTGAACGGCAGTGTATATCTTTTTTTTTTTTTTATCAGTGTCAGCATATAGATATAAATACATTGACTGGTATTGTATATTGAATTGATTAATTAATTAAATCATGATCATTTCACCTATTTTTATATTTTAAAAATCTTGAATATTCATTTTACTTACTGTACATTATAATGTTGTAATGACTACATTTACTTGGAGCAATTACATTGATAGATTTTTAGTTTTCTGTGTTTAACTTTTAGTTCATTTAGACAGTACTAGAATTGTAATACAGACAATTTATCGGTTATCAGGCATAACACGAAAACAATTATTTGCCTATCGTTATTGGCCAGTGACCATTAATATCAGTGCATCCCTACATTGTATGGCTTTAGACATGAGTTGCATATTTTATATTATATTTTTGTCTGCTTTCTGTCTTTTGTGGGGCTCTACAGTGTAACTTACCTTTCACTTTTGTTGTATGGACATGTGAAGCCAGGACATTTTGCAAAACATCTTTTGTGTTCCTCAGAAGAAATAAAGGCAAATGAAAGTTAATGAAGATAGAATTTCACATTTTTGGTGAACTATTGCTTCATGACATAAAATGAAAAAGAATGTAAAGTACTGAGAGCTTTTCGATGCGTGACACTCTGCAGCCCGGTCAGTCTCTGGTCTTCCTGTGAAAGTCCATTAAAGAAAGATCTTGTGTCCTGCCCCACTTCTTCTCCTTGAGCTAGAAGAGACAGAGAGGAAGGGAGACGAGGTGATGCCACATTCACCTTTGATCAACTATGATTTTTCACACCGCACCGGTGAGCTGCACTTTTCACAGTCCGCTCGCAGAAAACGGGAGATGCTTTAGTGTCCGACCATATCTGCATCACAGCCACTTTCCCGCCACCCTGACCTAGAAACAGAGGACCTGGTGAGCCGGCTGACCGGTGAAGGGGGCGAGGGGCCACGGCTGACATGAGCTGGCCGCTCAGGTGGACATACCAAGGAGAGGAAGACGAGATGGCTTGTGGCACGCTGGCTTTCCAGCTGGCCAACTCGTCCCACTGTCAGGACGAATGTCTGTGGAAGAGGAATGCAGAGGAAGAGGGGAGAGAGTTCAGTGTAAAGGCAGACCCGATGAGGAGAGGCCAGTGGAGCTGAAGTCACACCTCAGGGACTGGCGCTCCTCTGCAGGGTCAGAGTGTTTGACTACAGGGGGTCAGGGAAAGGTGAAGGAGAGTCTGATATTGCAGCTGTAGCCTAGCCAGACTTTTGACCATCAGCATAAAGCCTGGTCCACATTAAAATGTATTCTAGCCCCAAATTGTCCAATTAGACTGAAAACAAACATTTAAAGTGACCAGTCACAGGTTGGTTTTAAAGGTGTTTAGGAGTGGTTCAATCTAAAATTGGATTTAAAAAAAAGGTTCCGATTGTTCTGATTGGATGAGCCGCAATCAAATTTGTTCTAAATTGAGACAAATGCATGTTTAATTATTAATAAGGATTCTTATTATCATTATCATCACTATCATTATCATGTTTTATTATCATTATCATTATCATTATCATAAGCATCATCATCATCATCAATGATAATAATAAAAATGTAACTACTTATTCTCGACTTTTACAGTATTATTGTTTTTGTCTATTAAAATAGTTTTCTTATTTAATTTAAATAAAATATAAATATTAGATGAAAAACGTCAAGTACTAAAGTACCAAAATTACTAAAACTTTAACAATTAAGCTAAGTATAAAAATAATTAAAGAAAAGAAATAAAAATGACAAAAGTCACATGACAAAATTACAAATTAAAATGAAAACTAAAAAACATAAAAATATAACATAATAGTATTAAAATAATACTAAAATAATACAGTATTACACTACTTTTCCATGGCTTTAAAAAAAACATAAGGCTTTTTGCTTTTGTTTGGATGGATGGATGGATCTTGAACTGACACCACATGACACTTCTCACTGGAGTTAGGGGTGATCTGACCTCAAGTGGTTACAGTGCTTATTTTTAAGTAGGTATACAACAAGTCTCGGTTGTCTGGAATGCAGTAAAAGTACAATAAACATAAAAAAATTAAATGCCACGAACCTCAAAGATCCTACATTACTAGAATGTGCTTGCTTCAGACACATTCTATGCCCATTTTGTCATATGATACATTCTTTAGGGTCAAGTATGTGAATGAACAGCTGAAAAAAACTGTGGAAGTGAGAAACATTGATGACAGGACTGTTTTACAAAGTGTGAATGGTGTAACACAACATCTCACCTCTCTGTCTGAACAGTTCCTACAGAGGCCGAGTGATTGGCATTGGTGACACTGGTCTTTCAAGGACTTCTTTCACCAGGTTGCATGCTGTTAGGTCTCAGAGGTCATGCTGGTCTAGCGGTCATAGTGTCCACCTGAAAGAAAGCATGACTTTTAAAGTGTATATTCTCTCCAGAGGAAAAACCTGAGTTTGAAGACAAGTCAAGGTCCTCAATGCCACATACCAGAACCAAGACATCCATTTTCTCTTTCTCTTCTCCTTATGTTTTTTCGTGCACTCACACATTGATCTCACAAAAGACAAAATTTGTTTTCCCCAGCAAAGAAATGTAATTCTTTTCTTACAGAAATGTACCCAGTGAAAACAACACAACAGGCTCTCTATCACTTTCAGTGCGACACGAGCCAGAATTCTATTATGGGAAAGCTGCACCAGATACAATGAAGTATTTTCAAGGGATCTTGAGGCAACAATGTATATAAAATGCCATAAATAAATTATGGCAGACAATTTTAAGAGCATTAAAAGTTTGATCTCCTTCAGGGGAGGCCGCGGGGGACTTTTTGAAGCAGTAATTATTCATAAAAATGAAATGTCATATTAGTTTGTCCCGCTCTAATTTGATTTCACGTTGATGCATTTTTTCCGCTTCGACAGGATTCAGTGGGACAAATGTGGTGCTCTCCTCACATAATTTTCTCTAATAAAGACACATTTGTTTGAATATAAAGACGAGGAGTTCCGAATACTGACAGTAATTAAAACTGTGGAGCCAATCACTGATTACATAATGATTATGTCTGTTGTTGCATCTGATTAAAGTGATAGAAAAAATATGAACTACGTTTTAATGGATTGATATACTCCTAAAAAGGTGTTTCAATGGTTCTTAGTAGAACACTTTTTTAAAAATTATTGGTTTAAGTGGTTCTTGGCTACAAAACTGTTTTCTAAATATGAAAAAACTAGGAGAAAGTTTTATTTTTCAGTTAATTTGACGTTTTGATATTTGATGTATTTAGCCCCACTCTCAGACTTAGAGCTCATTCTTACCTCAGTCAGTAGATAGCAGCCTTGCTAATGTTAGCTTGGGATGTTTTTCATTCTTGTTATCCAGCTGAATTATTAATTTAATAAGGATGCTACAAACAAACAAAGAACCAAATAAATCTAACATTAAATATAAATCTATGGCCGTGGTAAAAAAAAATAAAAAATTTACCATACTTGCTTAGTTACACTTAACTTACTTGCCTGTACTTAATTTACTTGAATGTTTCTTGAAGACTTCTGCTGTAATAACATACATTCTATAATATTATAATCCCCCAAAAAACTGTATAAAACATACACTGTCTTTCAAATATTTGGATGCATATATTTGATCATAAATACAGTAAAAACATGAATATTGTGAAATATTACTACAATAAATACTAAAATAAATGTCTTCAATTTGAATATATTTTAAAATGTAATTTACTCATGTGGTGGCAAAACAGTGGCAAATGATCATACAAAAGTCATTCTAATATGCTAATTTGGTGCTGAAGAAACATTTCTTATTATTATCAACCTTGAAAACAGTTGTGCTGCTTCTCTGATGAAAAGATGGTTTAAACTGTGTTTATTTAAATTAAACATATTTTGTAACAATGTCTTTACTGTTTAACTTTTGATCAGTTTAATGCATCCTTGCTGAATAAAAGTATTAATTCCTTTTATTAAAACCACAAACTCTTAAACAATAGTGTAAATAAATAAATGCTAAAACAGAGCTTAAACAGTGCACTTCTTTGTTTAAAAGGATACTTGGTTTTCTGGGAACATTACATAATAATAATAAATTCAGTGCCAATTTGTAATATTTCTTAACATTGTTATCAGCAGTCGGGAGCAAGAGATGTCCACAAGGTATGTATGGATGAAATGAAGTCTGAATCATCACCTTTCTGATCAGCATAAAGCACCGGAGGACACTTGCATGGACTATTTATTTTAGCTTGTAATTCTCCTTCTGTTTGCCTGTTTTGCAACCACACAGTAAGCTGACTTTCTTCCTTTTAAATATTGGACATTGCTTACATATATTCATACAAGACCTGGTGTGTTTGTTTCGCATGGTGGACCACTTATACCGGCTTACATTAGCACTATCCAAATCAGATAATGAGGTGAACATGGACCTGCACTGCAGTAAAAGGACACAAAGAGAACTGAGACACTATAGTGGGCTGACATGTCCTTTGAGTCACAGACACACCTTGTTGAGGGTATTAGGATCAACATCGTGATTGATCTACATGTCAGATTGGTAAGTGAAGGTGTGGAGTCAGCTGTCCACAGCTCATTTTCCACATGGAGGTCAATTAAGACACAGAGAGGTGAGGAAACCGCTAGGACGGGTGCCTTACAGTGCATAGACCCTAACATGGAGATCGCAACACGCACACCGCATGCATATACACACACACAAACCTAGCCTCATTTGATTGCCCAATGTCACTGCATGGGGGAAGGGTTCTGTCATGATAGACAGAGTGTCTTTTCTATGAAGGTATACAGAGAAACAAAAGGAGGGGGTGGTGGATGAAAAGATAGATGAATAAAGGGTAGAGCTTCATCTTTGACTGGGCTGAAGACTGTCTGTAGTCATTCAGTACTGCCTCATTTCCCTGTAACGTGCGGGGCTTTTCTTTTTCATTAGCGGAGCTCGGAGCACACGAGGAGTCAACCGTGTAGATATTCTGACACCCCTACAGCACTCTATTTACCACAGCTCTTCAGTGATGTATCAAGGGGAACGTCTTCCCTGCATTAAATATAGATGCAGTCGGATTAACATATCAGGAGAGAGCATGATTAATGTGAGATTACACTGGATAGCGCTGCTGCTTTTTCCATCACTGTTGGAGTAATGGACTTTGATTTGATTCAAATCATCCTTTGCCCATCAACATAAGCAGCCGCACTTAAGAGAAAGACGGGACATCGCTTGACTGCTCTGACCACATGTACAAATAATATACAGTATGCAAGTTTGAGAATAAACTTATGGCAACTTCTCTTGCTTGCCACAGGTCTAGATTGGCATTTGTTGCCCTTTAAAAACTCAGTCAAAAATATGCCCTACTGTTTGTGCTATAATTGTTTTGTTGAGGAAAGGTGTGCCATTATCTTTCCAAGTGATCTACCTATGATTTTGACCTGCAGGTGATAAAACAAAGAAATAAACAATTTCATAAACTTACAATTAAGGAGAGACTCAAGTGAGTCATACCTATCTAAACACTTTAGCAAACACCTTGAAGACTCTATCAGCAACAACACAGCATCACATCAACCACTGCTGAATCATGTTGGTGACTTTTTCTGAAGATAACGTGACTAGCACTTGCCCGTATAAATGTAAAAATGCAGTTTGTAAGCACTGAAAACCTTAGCAACCACTTAAAACCACATTATCAACAACAACCACTATAGAATCACTTCAACAAAATTTTCCAGACAAGTTCTACTCACATTCTTCAGAAAAGTGAAAATCTAGTTTGAATCTAGAAAATCAGTACTGAACGTCCTAACAACCATCTAGCTTACCTTAGTAACCACCCAAAACATCTTAACAACCACATAGCAGCATGCTAACCAATCAAACAATAATGACGAAAACTTTCACAAAGGACCACTTTTTCCCATAAAAATGAGTAGTACTTGTCCCTGCAAATGTAAAAGTCTAGTTTGTGAGTACTGAACATCCTAGCAATTGCCCTGAACAGTCTAGAAGCCCCATAGTTTGCTAAACTAGATGCTAAATCAGTCAGAACTTTTATAGAGGCAAGTACCACTCATACTTTAAAAATGCAAAAACCTTTTTTTTCATTACGGTTGTAAAGTTAAAATAGTACAAGATATTCTTTAAACAATAGTCATTTTTTAAGTTACCACAGTTTTATTTCAGTGTTTTGATATGGTTATTTTCCACAAAAGACCTTTTTACTGTAGAGACCATGAAAGGTGCAAAATGAACATGACCCATGTTGTGGTGCAAAAAAAAAAAGCCCAATAACCTGACCAGTCCATGACCACCTGATTTATTTTACTTGCTCTCTGCACCTTAAGATATACATCACAAGTCTACGTGTGCATATCGAATTTCACACCCTCAATAAATTGCCGGACCAGCGTATTGATATTTTCTGGCCTGGTCCCGTTTTGCCTCCTTTCTCCTTGAGAGAGACACCCGCAAAGGGTTAAACCCTCCCCCCTGTTCTGCCCCGTGCCACTGCGTCTCTCTCGCTCCCTCACTGTGTCTCCCTGCATCCATTTGCAAATGATCTCGCTTGTCTGCATATTGTCACTTGCAGCCTGCCCACACATTCATCAACTGTCGGCCGGCTCGCCGCGCACTCCCCGCGCCCTCTACACTTAATTGTTCCCACTCTGACCTGGGAGAATAGAGAATGATGTTTCCCTCATTCGTGCCGGTGCAGGGCGAGGAGAATTAACAACTCTGTGGGGATGGCCGAGCTGTGGTACGGTCGGTCAGGCTCTCCCCTCACCCCCTCTTTGTGTTTCTGGGGCACAATCCTACAGTACCCTACCGGAGGCAGGCGAAGATTCACTAGCCGCAGGAAGAAACGAGATAGATAAGATAGGTGGAGACCTTCCATAGCCCGCAAGTTGCAGATGTAGTCAAGATATATCTGTATAGACAAATGGATACTAACTATCAAGATTTTAGGTTAAACTTTGTATGTCTGTATAAGAGAAAATGTGTCATTTTACAATCTAACCATAAATAGTTCATTAAAAAAGTTGGGTGTTGAAGGTTCTTTATGTAACCATAAATGCAGATAAATTACCTTTACTTTTAAGAGTGTAGCATGCTATTCTGAATTCAGCCATTTTTTTCCACCACAGTTAAGTCCCACAGCATAGCCGATAACTACCTATACATGTTTGTTTAATAATTGCCCTAATTCTATGAGAACAGGAAAGTCAACACCACAGCTATAACGACAATGACACAGAGGAGCGATATCACTGGAATCCTTTTCAGAACATTTTTTTTAACAATAAAAACATTAACAGCCAATCAGAATCCACCCAACTTTAAAGCGCTCAAATATTTAACGTGGCAGATGTCATGCTACAAACTGCATCAAGCTCTTATATGTTATCGTCTATTGGTATGAACGATTATACATCTATCATTATTGGTGGGAACGAACCTTAAGGGCTGTTCACACAAGACGTGTTGTGTCCATCTATTAATTTAATTGCCTTTGCTTGTAAACATGCGCTAGATCAGTATTTACATGCTGTAAACATGTGCATAGATCAACCAGAAGACTGTGGACCCCTATAGTGATCCTTGACGTAATGTCAGAGCGGCAGCATTAAATATAAAAGAGTATGTCGTAAAAGTATGCATATTTTGCCATATGGCACTTTCCATAATCTATATAGCTAATATAACTGTTAAAAAAACAACTTGAATATTGGACAAATCAACTATGTTTAGTAGTGAATTATACTAGTCATAAAGAGATTGATGCCAATCAGGTGATTTTGTTCTGGGGTCCGGTGAGGATGGTTTGAAATATAGGGGTCCAGTACTCAAATAAATGTTGAAAAGTTCACCATGCTAGATGGACCTATTTAAACTTTCTATGTGCCTTGCCATTTTTTAGCATCCTGTGTTACAAGCGCCATGTTTTTAATATGCTGTTACAAGTTAAACACTTAAAATACATCAAATAACACCTGCTTTTGGTTGTTGCACTGCATCAATCGGTTTCATTGTGTGAACAACCCCCACATGCAAAATATGTAATGTCTTAACTTGTTTAATGCTTATTAAATCACATTGCAGGACTCTCACTTCATAAAGCATAACTTTTTTTTTAATGAATGTGTGAATTAATTTCCAGTCGTTTGCAAAGTTGAGCCCAATTAAGCATTTTTTAATGAATTTTAAAATTTAATACTAATTATACCAATTAAATCATTTTGAAATGGTATTTGTTGGGTCCACATTTCTCATTTCGGTACATTTGTGAATTTCTTTCACTCACAATGCACAACAATTTTTTTACATTTGCACATTTTACTAGATAATTAATAATTATAGATCAAATGTTCTTCGCCGTCTAAGAGAATACAAAAAAAAAATTGTCTGGCCTTTTTCATTGAGGACAGTAAAATTGCATGTCATGTCATCCGCCAATCCAAATATATAACCATCGTGTCTGGTGGGGCCCCTGCTCTGTTCCGGCGACGAGAGGTCAGTTCGCATATGCGTTTCACAGACAAGCGCTCCAGGAACACAGGAACGTCACACACAATGGATTTATGGCTTCTTATCAGCATGCCATTTGCATTTGCGAGGAGATCTGCAGCACGGGCCCATTTTCTCCGTCTGGATAGCGGAGCGACCTCCACCGGTGCCCAGGGGCTCCTCAATGCATCACTCTCTCCCTCCTTCGGCTGCTAAACATTCCCACTGCATTAGCTGAAGACAAGACATCAATTATACATGCCGTGGTTTCACTGTTGCAAAATACTATTTCCAGTTGGCTTAAATAGGATTAAAAATTAAATATCGCTTGCTGAAAAGGAATAAGAAATCAGCTTGAACTTCTGCTACTTTCAAGCAGGACGTTTGGGGCCAGTGCAGAGCAAAGGGCCTGTTTTGGGCGAGCCGCCTGCGTGTGTTGTCCGTGTGATGGCAAAAAGAAAAGACTTTTAATTAGCTGTTTTTGGTCTAGCAAATATTTACCCAAGCATCTCACAAACAAGTGCTTTTAAAAGTTTGATTTAAAGCAGCCCTAACAGATGGTGAACCAGGCGCTGGCTCATAACTCAACTCATAGCCGAGTTTCAGTGTGACCACGGGGTACCATTGCATATGTTATCTAAGAAGAAAAAAGATGCTAATATTGGTATCAGTGCAGCCATTAAAATCTTAAAGAGCATATTCAGGGCTACAGCATGTGGAAGCATCGAAACTACCTCACTTAAGAAAAAAAGTGCATACCCCCCACCAAATGTTCTTCACACTTTTCTTCATGAGTTCAACCGCTCTTCCAGCCACATGTCAGTTCCATAAAGAGCAGAGGTCGAAAGTGGTTTGGGCTGGTCACGCCAGGCCAGTCCTGATGGCTCATCCCCAGGCCTTCCTCGTCAATTATGAATAGCTACTTCCATTATGAGAACCACTTCTGCTTTAAGGGCACGCTTGCTCAAAGGAAAGAACGTTTTGGCAGTCATCTTAGATTCAAGTGTTTTTATATATAAATCTCTCCGTTTTTCATACAAATACTAATGTCAAAGGTCAATTTTCAATTAAAAACTAAGTAACGTGCACAGATAACTATAAATAAGCAAAGCAATTGGTTCAATTGGTGTGGCTTAGGTAAGGAACACCAATCCAACCAAGGCAGACTATTTAGTTTTAGTATAACCAGTTTGAAAGCAGTTACAACTGCAGTTACTTGCACTAAAACAGAGACAGTCTAATAAAAAAAAAAGAAAAGCTGTAAAGTCAACAGTCAAAATCCACTGTTGTAATAAAGTCAGCATAAAACAGAAACATACGGCAGGATTTGGTTTTGCCATTTCAGGGGGAGGGAAAGTTAATATATTTGATTAAAGATTGCAGCACAAACTAATTCAAATGTATATATTAGGGATGCACGATATATCGGCCACCATATCGGTATCGGCTGATAAATGCTCATTTTTTCTGTTATCGGTATCGGCCCAATAAGAAAATTTGGCCGATATCTTAAAGCCGATAAATAATGCATTATTTCCTTCAGACACTTCAGATGCGCGCTGTTCGTTTGCAGCCTTTTGTGCAATTTTACGTTGTAATATTGTGTTTATTTGATGTATATCTGATTTATCTCATATAGAATGCGTTTGGTTAATATATACATATATATATATATATATATATAAAATTAAAAATACATTATAATAAACACTGCAAAATTTCATTTAAAAAATGGCAATTTTTATTTCATGGTGACTTTAATATACATTCTGTTCCAACTGTGAACTATTTATTAGTGAGCTTAGTTTATCATAATGTAAAAACTTGCTTTAGCTCCAAAAAGACTTTCATTTTCTGCTAAAATCACCCAGTACTCTTATTATTCAATGTGTCCCCAAAGAAAAAAAGAAAAAAAACACTTCAAAAGCCAATCAATTCCCAATAGATAAAATCAAGTCCTTTCCCAACTGCTTTTGCGAACATAGTTTCATGTTGACTTTAAAGCTGTCACCCTTATTTCTGAAATGGCCTGTAATACACAGCATAGAGTGCGGACACTTGAAAAACAAAGCTCGTACTTCAAAATAGGTAGATGTCTTTCTGGGGGGCAATAGACATTAGCCATTTAAATTGAACTGCGTCTATAAAAATTACTAAGACAATATAAACACTGCCCTCCTAAAACCCTCATATATATACACACACTTGTTTGACAAACAAAGTGTAGCGTGGTCAGAGGAAGCCGCAGCTACTACATGAAGTTACACTTCAGAAAAAGAAAAAAAAACATAACTGTGATCACTTTAAAGGGTGGGAGAACACAAGACAGTTTCTCTGTGATTGTTCAAGAGCACTTTATAAATATGACCGTTAACACTTTCCAGCCATGTGTCATTTTAACTAAGCCCAAGCTGAGAAACCACAGACCGGAAGTCATGCATGCTGAAGTATTCTCATACAAGAACAAAATTGCTTTCTTTCACCTGCGCGACCTTTGCCTCAACTGGAGACCGTTTCCGACCACCTAATGTCTCACATACCAAACTATTTGCAGAGGTAGCTTAGCACTTAAAATACAAACAAGAGGGTCTTCCCACGAGTAGAAAAGTACAAGATACCAATAACCCTTGATTCAAGGCAGACACTGTGTGAACTGCAGAGCTGCTCTTCTCAAGAGTAACAAGGCCACAGACACTGGTTGAGCATTAGAAGACCTGAATAGCTTAAAAGACAGATCTGACTACAAGCAGAAAGCATTCACAAGACAACTTTCCCACTTTGCATTAAGTGCTGAGGCATAAGACAGAATTTAAAACTATGAAGGGGCAACTTTTACCCTCATTCTTAAAAATAAAAGGTTCACTGGTTGTTAGAAGACAGTGTTGTAATGGAGATTCGCTCCATTACATTTCAAGACCCGAGTATGTTAAGTTGGACAGTTTTAACGCGGAGTCAAAATCAAGACCATGAATATATTACAGGATGGACTCAAGACCTACAACACAAAGAACCTCCTTCTTCTCAAAAACAATTTTTGCTGAATATGGGTTGTTGAGTTGCTATATGGATATTTCGGGGATTTAAAGTTTTTTTGCTTCAAAAGGATAACAAAACATTGGGGGCGTATTCTGATATTTTGATAATTTCTCAACACCCAAGTCATTTCTGATGGATCATGTGACTGGGTAGAGGAACACTGCTCTATAACTTAATAATTATTTCAGAATTTTTTTTATTATTTACTTACACTCATATTATACCCTATATATTATGTTAAAAAGCTGTGCTGAAAAGCTTTAAAAAATAAAAAAAAATCTATATTCAAAGTCTTCCGAAGCCATATGATAGCTTCATATGCAAACTTAAGCCTTAAACAAAAATAAAATTTTATTATTAAATCATACTTTATTATTTGAGTATGATTTAGATACTTTTATAATTTTAATTTTATATATATATATATATATATATATATATATATATATATATATATATATATATAATGGCTTTAACACACAAACCTTGAATTACATTCAGAGCAAAGAGTAACCACATGGTCACCAACAACCTCTTATCCTCTGGTTCAAAACCAAAACTAATGCTCACTTTGAGAATGCACTGACTGTTCTCTGAAGTGCATGAAAATATATACTTTTTTTGGGACTGACGTCTTTCAGTAACCTTACTTTTTATGCGAGTAGAGTAACTAGTTTGCAGCGAGGCAGTGATGATCTCTTTACTGATCGATGTCAGAACATAAGAGTAATGATTGTCAAGCAGCACTAAACGTCAAGCGCGGCTGGTTAAAGAGAAGTAAAATTCCCAGTCAGCATTTTAGATGAGTAAACAGAAACATCCTTGGCAACGTTACCATGTTAAAGTCTGATATATCTATTTTTCTTTCATTTTGTGAGGTCCGAGAAAGCCTTCATCTAGATGGGAGTCTATATGATTGGCTACTTCCTCACCTTGCTACCACCTTTTACTGGCAGGACGAGCGAAGCTACTACAAAAGAAACCAAATGTGGCACTGATAAAATCTCCAACAAAACAAAATCAAAACAAACAACAGGCTTCTTATAGCTTGAGCTAGCTCATACTTAAGCTGCATTTAATAATTAAATAAACTGAAATCCACTGCTTTAGTTTAGAAAGCTTTTGCTCCTATTTGTGGGTCTCTTAAACGAAAATAAATAAATAGCAGGAACTAAGATTGCCACCGTGCGCTGGTTATGACTATTTGCCGCCATCTTTTGGTTCACCTTCAGTTCGTTTGGTACTGGGGTCGTGCTTCTCAGCCTTACTCTCTTTCACCACCGCATCACCTCCTGGAGGATCCTCTTGAGTACCATTGAGATCTTTACACTCGCCGTTAAGAACGGGCATCTTGGAGGAGTCCACGCAGGCAGCGTCCGGCTTGATTTGAGCCAGGTTCATCTCCTCCTGAACACTCTCGTCGTCTTCTTCCAGTTTGCGCAGGATTATGGGGAGTTTAGCATCTGCGTTCTCCAAAAGGGCGATGTCGCTTTCTTCGTACAGTGGCAGCGGGGCCCCTTCGTCCAGCTGTTTCTGGAAGTGCAGGCGCTTGGCCCGACAGCAGGACACAGCACGCTCCAGAATCTCTTTCTCCGCCAGCCGTAGTTTTATAGCAATGCGGGAGTGCAGGGACAGGTCAGGCTTCTCCAGCATGGAGCGGTCCTCCTGAACATGACAACAACAGAGATCTTAAACTAATAATGATTGGTTAACATGATCATTATTGTTAACCAATCGGAAACAAAATGGCTTGATTACAAAATCAGTTTATGACAAACTATCTGCAGTTACTGTTGTAAGAAACAGAAAGTTTCATTCTAAATTGACAGAAAAGTCATTCCACATTTTGGCTCAATGTTTTCATTTGAACAAAAAGCAAATACGAAAAGTGTGCATGCACAAATATAATATGCATGAATGCAGAATATGCTATATTGTTCCATTTATACACATATTTAGTGCTGTCAAACGATTAAATCGCATCCAAAATAAGTTTTTGTTTAAATACGTGTGTGTACTGTGTATATTTATTATGTATAAAAATACACACACATGCATATACTTAAGAAAAATTTTATATTTGTATATTAAATTTATATATAATATAAATTATATAAATGGAAATATTTTCAAAATATATACTGTATGAGAGTGTATTTATATATACATAATAAATATACACAGTACACACACATATATAATGTAAACAAAAACATAAACAACATTTATTTTGGATGCGATTAATCACGATTAATCATTTGACACAATTTGTGTGTGTGTGTGTGTGTGTGTGTGTGTATACAGTCAAACCAAAATGTATTCACACACCATTATAACATCTCACATTATCAGTTTATTCACTATAGTTTAGAAAATGGTAATAAAATATGACAAGAGCTTAGAGTTAAACTGTGTCAGATCAAATTAATCTTGATAATGTCAGATAACTTCGATAGAAAGTTATGTAATGAATTAGGTTGAATAGCTGTCAGCTGTTCAATTTAAGTACACAATTATATAATACCAATTACCAAGCAATGCTTCATTTAGTTCAGTCTGTGGTGTAAAAAGGTTGCATTACCAATGAAAGAAAAACACTTAAGCAAAACATGGTCAGTTTAAAGTGTCTGATTCATTTTTGGTCCCAAATTTTTATCAATTTTACTGGTAGTCCACTGTATGAAGAATTTTTGGGTATAATATGTCAGTTTCCTTTATTTTGCTATCCTCACTTACATAAATGAACTAAAGTGTCCTGCACCCACTAGTAAATAAATATCAAAAATTATATCTGGTGTCTGAATAATTTCTGGTTTGACGGTATGTACAAAACTATACAGCATATTTTGTATTCACAGAAAAAAAAGCAGGACTCTTTTGGTAAAGTTATAAAATGTTTATCTATATGTAAAAACAATAGAAGTCTATGCATTGTCCTCATTTAGATAGCTAAGTAAATGTGTGTGTGTGTGCATTTGTATTAGATATGTTATTCAGTAAGGACCCATTAAATTGATCAAAAGTAAATACATTTATGTTTAAAAATATATTTATTTTTCAAATACATGCTGTTCTTTTGAACTTTAATTGTCAAAGAATTCTGAAAAAAAAATAATAATAAATTAAGAAATATTTCTCGAGCAGCAAATAGAAGAATGTTTCTACCTTTGTACCCTATGCAACTAAACTTTTGAAACTATTTAAAGATGTTTTATAAAATCTGTGTGAAAGTTCAAAGATTGTTTGCCATTCTTCCAGCACCTCAGATGATGTCTTGTATGTTTTGAGAAGCAGCGCAGCCCGTGTTTCCAGGAACGTCCACAGCTTGATTTCGTTCTCCCAGCTGACAGGGAATTCAGTGTTGCCCAGGGTGAAGATCTTGTTGATGGCGTGATCGCCCACCAGGTAGTCCCTGAGTTCCTCTGCAATCAGAAACGCACACCTCTCTGGTTAAGGGAGTAATCTGCCGTGCAAGTGAGCCAGCAGGTCTGATCTGCGGCGATTATGTAAGGTATGATTACACGGCTGCTAACGAGATGAAAGGGCTTGCCGAACGAGTGCTTTGCTCGTGCACACCGCTGAATCCTGTCACACTAGTAAAATAGAAGCCCCCAGCACAGGGGCTTCTCTTCGTTTAAAAATTAACATAAAAATTCTGAATAATGCATCAGCTCAGACTTAAGAGGTCTTGCCAGAGGACATGGCCTTGCTTTATGGGATTTATGACAAAAACTTCTCCTACATAGATGCTTATTAATATTTCACTGACTCTGGATCAGTCCTTCCACACATCTGCCGTCTTGATCAATTAGACACCTGAGGGACACTTGTTCAGGCTTTGTTGTCCTGACTAGTTTAATGTAAGAATGTGATATGAAATATGGCATCTCATTTCCTGTTTTATGGCCCACAGGTACCTTGGTGCCAGACGTGAAGGCATCAGGACAAACAAAGATTCTTACCTTCAGTCATGCAGAAGACACGCAGGAAGGCCAGGAGCTGAGCCGATATGGGCGGCTCGCTGCAGTGCAGGGTAAAGATACTGGACCTGAGGAGCAGAAGAACCGGAGAGGGTTCAAAGCAGGGTGTTACTTCAACTGACTCCCCCCCCCCACCTCTCTCAAATTAAACCCCAATTAACTCCAGCGGAACCGGCAGGTGCTAATGGAAGCCTCCTGCCTGCACGAGACCACGGCGCTGCTCCCCGTCGCATGACAACTGATTGATCTGAAGCGATGAGAGGCCACTGAACTTGATGCATTTTTAAAAACACGCTCAATCATTTATAATTTACCGTTTAATTACTGGAGCATATCTATGGCCTCTTCCTGTCTGACTTACAGTGGGATGAAAAGCAGCATCTCGGCTATGACCTGAATCAAAGGGTAATTTCATACGGGCCTGTGTGGATTTTGTTTTGGAGACTTAAAGGATATTGATCTGTGTGACAGAAAATTCACTGATTGTATTATGCCACAAAAGAAGAGGTTTTACAGCACTGTAATTCTGTTACACCTGGATGATGATTCCTGCAGCAGTATGACTCTACAGGGGGGATTGAAAGGGATGTTAACATGAGAAAACCTTACACATTGAAGATTACAGCTACAGAAAAAAAAAAGTTTATGGGGAAAAAAATTACATGTAAACTCCCCTCCAGAATTACTGCCACCCTCTAGAAAAATACACCTAAATTATACTAAATCATCTATCAATTAATAATACTCAAAATAGTTATAATAAAAAAAAAATAATTTAAATTAAAAAAAATATATATTATTATTATTTTTTTTTTTTAATCATATAGCAGTTCTCCAAGTAAAGTTATTAGATAATTTTTGTCTTTAAGTGGCTATTCAAACTTCCTATTCACTATTCATATGATGACACTTTTTCATGGCTCATCTAAAGCAAATAATTATTGAGGGCATTGTAGCTCAAATAGTGCTATGAAGAGCGGCTCATTGTCAGAATTATTATCAGCAAAAAAATAAAGAGTATGAGGTACAATTATGAGGTCTAATGGGTTTTCATGGAATTAAAACTAGACTGAACACTACAGAAATAATGGAGAAAAAAAAAAAAAAGAAAAGCTACAAAAGAAAAACAAACATCTGACTCAACGTGCATCATGTGGTTTGTCATTCCTGTACAGGATACTCACGCAGGAATCCCAGCACGAGCCAGAACCTCGGCCTTCATGGCATACAAACGTTCGCTCTTGCTCACACCCAGCTTAATCTTCACGCGGTCGTGTGCGTTGTCCTCAAAGAAGAAACCATTGTGGATCACAAACTCTGCATTGGATCTTGTACCATAGAATATGTAAATCTGAGGGGATAGAAACCGGAAAACTTTTGGCATAACTACGACACATTACTACAGTAACTCATAAATGAGTATAAGCACTGCCCTTCATTTCATGGACTCATGGATGCACAGGTCTATGGGAACGGATGTGATATTGACCAGTGGCAATTTAGCCCAGAAAACTTCCTTCCCATACTACTGTCCTTTCAAACACTGCTCACGTCTTCCGCTCAACAGTATATCCCCAACATTTACAGATAGTGCTGTGCAAAGAGAGTGTGAAAGAGAGAGATAAAACATAGTGCTGGAGAGAAAGAGAGGGGGCAAGAAAAGCACAGTTCAATTCTGTTCTCAGCCTCTCCACATTGAGTTCCGGCCCAGTGTGAAATCAGCAACAGGAATCAGGGATCAAACGGCTCTGTACGGAGCGACGCTCCAGAAACCGCCCCTCCTACTCCCCCCCAACGCTTGTCCGAGTCCCACACACCGGCCCCCGCACTCTCTTTCTTCTTCCACTGGCTGTCTCTGCGAATCTTATCAAATAATTCGAATATACTTCATTTGAGAGGACAGATGTGCACAGGAAACAAGACTTAAGATTAACATGGTAGTCTATGAAAGAGTGAGTCAGAGGGGGAAAGAGAGCGAGAGAGAGAACAAAAATGCAATGTACAACTCAGGGTGCCTTTGAGGACATTTAATTAAAATCTAATCCTGCATTCATTAAGGCTCACATAAATTAAGCTGTCATTCATAAGATTTATGGATTCTCATTTGCATACCGCATACAATTCATCAATTACTGGGGTATGAAAGGGGCACAACCCCCTCTGGGCTGCCCACTGCCACAAACAAAAGGGGGGGGGGGGGGGGGGGGGGTGTATACCTGGCCTGTCACTGTGTGCCACGCGTATCCGCTCTTCCCATGGCTGGATCTGAATGCCTCCGCTCTGATATTACCCCCGGGCCTCCATAATGACCGCTGGCTGATAAATGCATCACGGAAGCACAAGCATACAGCAATAGCACTGAGGTGAAAGTGCGCAAATAGAAATTTAAAATGTGCATTAGGTGGACAGAGCACGAAAATCCACACGCTGATTATGTCAATCACATGGGAAGATGTGATATTGTCGGAGATATTCTGCTGTAAAGACTAATGCTCACCCTAATTGTGATCTTAAGATGGTTGAGCTGCTGTGATAGTGTTGTAAGTCTCACCTGTTCACCCTCTTTGTAGTCTTTGAGAGCCACACATTCGCATCGGTCATCCTCTAGATTGTAGCCAGTCGTAATCTAGTACAGAACAGAACAGGTTTTGTTCATATTTGAGTAACTTAATATACTCCTGAGGTGTATTTTACAACATTTTGGACACCTTAGCACTGTCCATTTGTTATCAGACCATCAGCCATAAATGGTCAGCACAACAAAATTTTTTGCTACTTGAACATAAAATGTAATATTATGTAATAATATTTGATGTAATAAAATGTAAAATATAATTACCACATTAAAATGGTAATTATGAACATTTAGGAATCACAACTGCAAGGCTAGTTTATGAAATATATCTGTGGGTAAAAATAAGATAAATAAATCAAAACAACAGGGCAAATCCAACAAATAAACGCCACTTATTAAAAGTTATAGCGTCAACCTATTAAAATAACACACCCTAGCAAATACAATCCTTCACTATTAAATCTCTTAAAATCTTCAGAAATCAACTAAATCAAATAAACGGAGTAAATTGTCCGTAAAACACAGCTGAAACACATAGAATGTGTTTTTATTAAACCTTAACCATGGGATTACCAGAAAACCATTTCATTACACATTTTAATGACCGTGATTTTCAATGCACATGATAATTGGAAACAAAACTTTGTTTTAGGATCTATAAGTGCATTACAGAATCATGTGAACAGAGGCGATATATTGCTCTGTGGCAAGAGCTACAAAGCGCAATCAAAGACAAATTATCCGAATAAATATAAAAGATCCCTTGGGATGATGGCATAATCTACCGAAAAATCACATTAGATGTTCTTGCATTCCTTAAAAGTAAATGTTTTATTCCTGTACTTCAAGACTGCAATACAAGTGAAAGCACTGTAAACATCCATGTCATGCAGGAATTTATAGGAAAATGGTTCAACTGAATTAGTTGCAAAAGCTTTCTGCTACTCATAAATTATTTTTGATGGGGAGCTCTGTGTTCATTTTGAAGCAGCGCTATAAACTCACCAGGCCATTGGTGTGGTTGCACATGTCCCAGAGAGGGATGAGGGCCAGTGTGACCCGACTTCCGTCTGCTGTAGGAATCTGGTTCTGACGGGTCATCACAGAGGACACGGCCCACCTGATATACAAATGTCATTGCTTCATTACAGATTCAAAACTGGTGCAATATTTGTAACAGACACAAAACTGGTTGAAATAATGGATCATTTCTGGATCATTTCAAAGTATTGTCTTTGCATTTGATCTACTAAAACTGCTGAACATGTTTGATCTACTAAAACTGCTGAACATGTTAAAGGGAAATATAATGGAAAACAGGATTTCTCTTGCTCTTTTAAAATCTTTTTGAGTTTAATGTACACCCAAAACAAAATTGCCTTCCCAGTCCACCCAGAACATGTATATAGACACTAATCTGCAAACACAGGTCATTCAAATCTACATGGCATTTACATCACCACCCTCACCATCTCTAGCTAGAATGTTCAGCAAATGATACATTTTATTTATTCATTTGTTACTGTAGATTAATTGATCACCACAAGACAAGTAATGTGTGCTAACAAAATAAACATTCAGTTCTGATGTTCATTTTTCATGCAAAAAGGTTAACCAATCAAAACAGGGGTCATTTGCTTATTAGAATTCTTAAATGTACAAGAGTAAAAATGGCCTGTTTAATTCTTAAAGCCAAAGCAAGGGTGAAAAATGCTCATAAAATTATCTTATTACATTACAAATGAACTTCAGAGAAAATATTTTTTAAAAGTACATAATATAGCTGCTTTAATAGTCTGCATATTAGGCAATAAAATTACCTTATATCTGATTTGTCCTGAAGGAAAAAAAAGGTCTTATCTAGTCTAAATAATCTGGTTTATAATAATAAACCAGATAAATAATCTAATTATTAAAAGAAACTTCATGAAGTCCACCGAAGACAACATTAGCTGTGACAAGACGCAATTCCATTCTCTTCACACATTACCCAATGAGAGCACAGACTTGCATCATATCCAACAATCTGAAGATGAAAGGGGACCAATGATAAATTATTCCTTCACAGATAATTTGGTGCTAATGAAAGAACAATGAGAACAAACGCCTAATTTTTAAAGGCCATCGCGTAGCCCTACAACCTGCTCTTTTCTTTTTTTGAACCTCAGCAGGGAAGAGAAGTTCCACTTTTTTTTAACATGGTAGGACATTTCAACCAACCTGTAGTCGTCAAAGGTAAAAGCATCCTTCAAGGGCAGTTTGCTGGCGTTCGGATGAGTCTGGGAATTGAAGATGAAGAACACAGAGAGTGGAGGGAAGGAAAAAGGAGAAAAAAGAGAGTAAAGGACAAGAGAGAAGGAGATATGGAGGTAGAGGGGGAAAGGAGTAAAGAAAGAGCAAGGAAAAAAAAAAAAACACAAATCAGTCAGTGGAATTTCATTATGTGGCTGCCTAACAGATCCTAACAAGAGTGTAGCCAGGCAGAGAGCGTCCAGTGGTGCTATGCAAGGATCATGGTGGCATTAGCCCCCCATACATCACTGTCAACTTAATTTGTTGTGCCCAGCAGCCGTCATAAATCTGCTTCATCAATTTGTGTGACAGAGAGCCACTGGTGCCACAGAAATCTACATTTAAAGCCACAGACTCTCTCCCTCCAAGGGCTCATTTGCAGCGGGTGTCATGGAGAGGGGAAAAAAAAAGAAGCTACAATCCCATAGAAAGAAAAAGAAAGAAGAAGGAAAAAAATAAAAAATAGGGAGCAAAGAATGCCAGGGTCTAATTCAGCCGGCCCGTAGCACCCTCCTGAACATGCAAAATGAGCCATAAAAATAGACGTAGGTATGAAGCTGAGAGTGAAGGATATTCTTCTTTTCCCCCACAGGTGCTCTCACAGCTGTGTGTGTGGCGTTTGTCCTGTGAAATGAAGCACTGTACTCCACAATGAGGTACCGTGCAAACCGTAATGGTGCTGATATGTATATAACACAATACATCAAAAAGCTTGTGCTCGAATATCATAATCACGACATAGAATGAGTGATAAAATTGCCCAACAGACACTGGAACCAAAACAACAAAAGAAAAAGTGAACTTGGCAAACTTCAAAAGACAAATCACTTACAGATCTGAATACAAAATAACGTCCTTAATAAAAACATCTTTGCAACGAAGATTTCAACTGTAAATTGTTTTTTTTTTTTTAAGATTCTGCTCAACATTGCTAATCCGTTACAGTGAATGTTAAATCAACATCCAGCAAATGTTTGAAAATGTAATTCTCAAATGACAAACAACTGACCATGGCTTGATGAAAACCTGATAATTAAATAATTTTAAAACAAATATAAAAAAAATAAAAAAATAATAATAATGTTTTTTTTTTATAACACTTTCCACACAAAATGAAATATTTTATTAGTTTACCTGCATGTCATGTGGCTATTAACCAAACAACGAACCGTGAAAGTGAATATTTTGTTAAATTATTAAAATATTAACATAAAATCTCAGGGGATACTTTAAATACTAGTAAACTAGCTGACACAAAAAAAAGGAGAATCCCTGCAGTAACCAATCAAGACTCATAAAGCTTGAACAGTACAAAAAAAATTCAGTGAATAGTAATATAAATTATAATGTTTGTCATTATTGCATGACATCAGAAGACTTCTTTTATGGTGCTTTTAAATTCATGCTACAAGCTTTTGTTGTATGGAAAAGAGCAGAATGAACACCGCAAAACATCTCCTTTTGTGTTCCATGGGGAAAAAAAGTCATACAGGTTTGGAATGACAACAAGGTGACAGTTTTACAACCTTTCAAATACAATGCGAAGGTTTCCAGTGATGCGCTCCTTCACAGATGTCTCCGAGACATACATGTGCTTACTGGAAGGGGGGCGCAAACTCCTTCTGTCAACCAAGTTGCACCATTAGGCTCGCAAACTGAGAAATAAAAGCATGAAATGCAAGCGCTCAGAAGTAGTGGATAACTTTTACCTTCCACGTCTCTCCCCATTAATCAAATTCCCTGACACTAATTGAGCCCTGTATTCCCCCTCGCTGCTCTAGAACCCACACACACTTAGCGAAGACGGTGAAACCATGTGGCCACATCATATCTTTACCTGTGACTCAGTGTGTCGGCAGAGTACAGTCCAGTTTTGACATTGTTGCAGCCCTACAGCAGAGCATAAGAACTTGTACTTCTCTTTGAGCAACCAGGCAAAAGTCTAACACGCTCAGGTGGATGAAGGTCTACAGGTCAGCTGTGAATTCGTAAAGCACGATATAATAACAGAGCAAAGCCTGTCCACTTCCTTTCATTTTAACCCCAATTCTGGCAACAGGCTGACTTGGTAGTAGCGCTCACGCAGGGTGATGGACAACCATTAAAAGATAAGCATTGGGTAAAGCCAACGAGTAAGAATTCAGTGACTTGGGTTTGAGCCTCACACTGCAGATGAAGGGAAGTGGTTCATGTAAGGATGGGAGGGGGAAAAAAAAAAAAAAGCATATTACAGGTTTTGACATAATAGGGCAAATCTCCAGAGAGTCACAAGCAGTTCTCCAAACTTCCTGTAATAAGATGTGCCGAGGCATCTTTGAGCATCGGTAACCATTATAGGCCACCTGAAAAGGGTTAAAGTGCCATTAATGATATTTTCAGCCCTCTGAGAACTGAATACTCGAGTGCCCGAGTACCTTAATAGACTCAATTAAGGCAATAATTAGTTGAACAGAGTGATAAACCTCAGGGGGAAGGGCTGCAGAAAGGCCATGAAGAGGTCTGCCCGGATCCCTCAGAGCACTGTGGGTTAGGATAAGGCCTCTAGTCTGGAAAAATGTAGGATGTGCGCACATACAGAGGTAGTTTGAGACGGCACGTTTGATGAGGTGTAGTTTTTGGAGATAAAGGGCAGCTGCACCGCTGCAGGTTCAGCTGGTGATGCATTAGCATCACCAGAGAGAGGTAATTCATCATGTGCCACAATGGCACTGCGGCTCAGAGAGAGACGAGCCCTGTAAATCAATTAGAAAACAAAAGCTCCCACCACGAGCGCCTGCTCTCCTTAACGAGAACGGCGGGAAACGCGGCTAATTGGCCGGTGGCCTCCAGGAGGTCTTTCTGGAGCTGAGATCCCCAAGCACCCCATCCGCCGCACTGGCCGACATTAGAGAGCTCGTCATCCGTGCGCATGCTGAGGTTCAAACGGGATTGATTTTAGTCCTTACTTTCGTTACGTCGACTGTTTCAACATTCGACTTTGTGCATAAAAATGATGAAACGAACGTCGTCGTTCAACAATCGCAAACTCTCCCTTATTTTCCGAGCTGCATCAGGAAGGTCAGAAAGAGGGGGTGGGATGAGAGCATACCACTGGGACCCTGTTCATTTCTCATCAACAGCAGCAGATGCAGCACACCAAGGTTACTTTGCATTCGCTGCATACCGGGGTCACCTTATGAGGTTCACCTCCCCCACACACACACACGCATCCAGCCCCAGCGAGGAACGCGCGGCTATCATTGGTCCCCCGCGGACACGGGAGGCGCTCTGATACTCCTCTGAGGGCACCCGGCGTTGACAACAGCCTATCCCTCTTCACGCAGGCAAATATATATATAAAAAGCTCCTCAATTCCAGCAGGTGAAGGGCCTTGCTTTCTGAGTTCTTCCCGAGAAGAAGCCGGGAGGAGGGGGGAGGCAGGGACCAGATAAAGCAGGCGGTGGGAGGAAGCAGAAGAAGGGGGGGATGCTGGGGTTGTCAGTCATGTGTGGAAGGTACAATCAGGTCAATTCAATTCAAAGCCAATGCGACAAGCTAATTTTCCAGCCCGGTCATCTGCGGCCGCCTCAGAAGAGAGGCTGACATTGACAGTAGTCATTACAGTGACACTGGCTCCCAACCTGAAGAGCAGAGAGGAGAGGAGCGGACAGGACACTCACCGAAGGGCCAGCAAGACAACCCTCCCCCTCAACTGAACCTCTCTAGATAAAAAAAAAATACAGAGCTTTAGATGAGCAAAAAAAAAAGTTACATGTTCATTTCTCTCCGAACTCCTACTCGAATGCACGCAGAATGAATCTTTGTTCATTAAAAAGTGCGATCAGTGTGTAAATCATTACACCAATAGGTCATGAGGTCCTCCAGCTTTATTTTAGCAATACAAACTTTAACCAAGTTCATTTCATTTAGACCAGTATCTTTAGAAGCTTAACTCACTTCTGCCACCTAATGGACAATAAAACGTTCACTGCATATGCAAATTGATTAACTTTTTGATGACTGATGCCGATGGCTTAAAGTAGAAGATGCATATATTCCAGTTTATTGTGTTTCCTGTTATTTGTCTCAGTCGTTGTATAGAAAACGGTATAAATACACTTGATTAAAGTTATTAACAGAGTACGAGAAACAATAATACTGCTCCTAATTACACTCCAACCCCCTTTTATAAACTAGAAAACATTTAATAAAGAAAATGTCAGCAGATTTGCAGACAAAATGACAAATACATTAACTATTTGCATGAATATTTCATGCCTTATCTTGACAGTAATGTGAAATATTCGTTTCTTTTCCCTAATTGACAGTCATCTAATGAAAGAAACAAAATGTACCGGCAGAGATTTTGAATGAAAATTGGGGAGAACTGGAAGAGCATATTATTGCTTCCTTAATAGCCAAGAGGAGGTCCAAGAAACGGGATCAAATTTATTGGACAGATTACGTCCCATTGAAATGAACTGCCATCTCAATGTGTCATTTAATAATCATAAATCTGCATATTCAAGATTTTCATCACAACACTGAAATTACATTTTATGGTCCAAAGTGGAAAGATCGTATGTTTTAAAACATAAGAGTTAGGCTACCACTGAATATTAAGCACAGATAATTCACTGGACTTATTTAAAAACAAAACTCAACATTTCTGATTACGGTTTAGTTTGAATTGTGGAAACAAGCATATGAGATAAGAAGATATTCTAGTCTAGAAGTAAATTTCTATTGTTTCTTATTAAAGCAGAGTAAAAAGAATCATACCAGTTGGCATATCATAGTCTTTTCTAACACCAAATCTAACAATTTTGCACATGCATGTTGTTATTTAAAAGCAAACTAATTCATGCTCATGTTTTGCTTTGAACACTACATTAAGGGATAAACATCTCCCCCTGCTGGCCAAAGATTGCCACTGTGGCACTGTCTCTGAGCCATGTCAATGGCAGCTTATCAGGGGCCCTGAAATTGGGTGCAAGAGGGCATTATAAAGCTCCTTTTACCCATCTCCAATGTGCCTTCAACGGCAGGGATCCTTTTAAAACTGGATTTCCTCACCTCAGCAGACAGCAGTGTAAAGGACAGCTATTCATGTGGCTAGAGAGTCTGAATAACTTGTGGAGCTGATTGCTTAAAAAGCCCTGCACTCAAAACGGCTGGCAGTCCATGTATGAGACACAGATAGGGCTATCAGTCACCGCACTCATCAAAACTGCCAAAATAGGAGCACAACTCTATGAGTCAACAGTAGAAAGTTGTGTGCACTTTTTGTGGTGTATTCAGGGATATCTATAGCTGAAAAGGAGACTAGATGCTTAAGTAAGACCTATATTAACCTCTTAGGTTATTTAGGTAAATGTAAATGTGTGTTAAACAGTATGCAGAAGGCAAAAGTGCCTGATTTAAGCTATAAAAAAAGTCACAATCACACCACATTGCATTTTCCATAAACAAAAGGCTTTAAATTAATTTTATGTTTTTTTAAATGCATTTATACATGTAAAAATGTTTTTGGCAGTACAATTAATTAATTCAGTTAAGATTTTTACTGTCATGTTTTCATTTGTCACTCTCTAAATTCAGGGTATATACAGGAATCATGGAGTAAAAATGTAATACCTTTTAAGACCTTTTTTAAGACTTTCTATACATTTTAAGACCTCATCGCCAGTTTTAATCGGTTACATCGGCGACATTTACTATATACTGATTGTAAGCGCAACTAAACAGACTTACTTTGTGATAACTCCTTATCAATGCAATATAATTCAGAAGGGGGGAAACGAAGCACAAGAGAATTAATTGAGTGACTAACCAATGCAACCCAAGAAACAAGACTTAAACCACTAAACAAAACAACTGATAAAACTTATTGAGGAGCTAACGGGGCAATGAGTTCTCACAGTATATTCAAAAGATGTATTTGTCACATCAACTCGAACCATTGCTGTTTTGTGGAACACTTCTCATGACAAACATCTGACTGGTCAGACAGTTTACCTGTGATTACGGAGTGCTTGATTTGATGCAGACTTGACAGAGTGTCAGTACTGCACCTGATCAAGTCTGAATGACCCTGGAAGGTAAAATAATGATCACAACTATTACATCATTTTAATTGTGCATCCCAAGCCCATGCCAGTTAAAAAAAACAGCCCAAAGTAGCGCAATTACCATGTCCCAAATATAAAAATGTCATTTCCATCCCTAAAATACATATTCTACAGTCACTGTTATGCACATTTATCATAAACACAGCTCAAATGCTTCCTACTAGTGTGGCCCAAAACATTTAGCACAGTTTTATTACAGGTAGAATGCAAAATGGTTTCAGTACAAGCATTTCAACCAAATGTAATTTATGCAATATTTCAAACCTTTAACCCAATGGGGAAAATCAACCCATATGGCCCAATTTCGTGGAAAAAAACAACAACGCTGCATCCAACAAGAGCTGCAGAAGTCAGATTTGACTAATCACGGGTCAAAAGTAAGGAGAGATAACTGACAAGACGTTGGAGGATTTGCTCCTCAACAGATCCCGAGCTCATTGACAAATATATTTTATTGTAGGATGTGCTCCCTTTACACAGTGCGCGTGCGATAGCGAAAGTGAACGTGAACTACAACTGAGAGCGCTCATTCAAATGGGATTTAAATACTCCACATATTGATAGCGGCGCCCTGATGCGCGAAAATTATATACAATATTAGAATGTTTGCGGGAGCGGACACAAAAATCACGGGAGCGGATGGGAGCGTGCAGTAATGGTCAGAATTTCAGCGTGAGCGTGATCAACAAGCCCCGTGCTATCACGCAGCGGCGCAGTCAGTCAGTGAGAGCCATAACGGATGAAGTCAAATCTTGCGGCATTCCATAAATAAAATACACAGAACCCCACTATTCAGACAAATATACATAATGAAAAGATGATACAAAATGTAATACCTTGGAGAATGGCATTTAAGACTTTTTAAGGGCCTTAATTTTCTCTAAATTGATTTATCAACTTTTAATACTATTTAAGACCCCGTGGACACCCTGAAATTTAAAACCTAGCTAAATTAATCAGTTGGGGGAAAAACATCAATTAATTTAATTTAACACACACATATACACCAACAATTAAGAGAGAATCTGTGTGACTTACTTGGATGACTTTGTAGAAGTAGGCATATTGCCGCGCTGTGTTTTTGTATTGACTGAGTACGTCCTGTATGGCTTGTGTGGCCAGCAGGTGGTGCACTTCCTCCTCTTCAAAGTACAGGGGTGTGTCATAATCAGCAGGCAGTGTCTTGATGTAGGGCAGCCAAGGTGAGCTGGGATTGGCCCGTTCACACAGCAAGTGTAGAGCCAGAGTCACATTGCCCATGGCCTGAAGGATCCGGTCTTGACTGTACAGCGGCCCTGTGAATAAAAGGTGAATTTAGGAGTCAGTCTGTGAAAATGTTCAAATGTTTTCTAGACACAACTAAAGTTCTTTTCACTTTTGCTAGGTTTTGCTTTGGACCTGTGTAATTGAGCTGAAAGCTTTGTATGTTTGAAAGCCTAAAGCCCCGTTCACACTACAATCGACACGCAACAAGCAGGTGACACAATCCCATTCATTTCAATGGAGAGCTGGCGATTTCCGGGGACACGAGCGACAGCAAGCGACAGCAAGTGACAGCGACCATTGGCGACCGGATAGGGCGTGTCCAGCGACGCGACAAAGTTCAGAATCATCCAACTTTATGCAAATGAAGAGCGACTTTCGGGAGCGACAGCCAACAGGAAAGAAGATGGTAGAGCTCATGTGATCATTCTCCTCTCAACGCTGTAGATAAACATTCACAATGGAAGAAAGTAGGCTTAAAAATTTAAGTCTAATAAATTTTCTGTGGTAATCAACAGCATGTCACAGATACTGTCGACAGAGTTAAAAGTTGTATTTAACATTCCTGGAACAATAAAGTAACATTTATATAAAAGTGGTCTCCATTTTCTCTGTGGGGAGAGATGTGACATGTCATTGTCAGAGTTTGAGGTCAAAGATTGGCATTGCTATAACTATGCAAACTCACCAAGGACAGAGTTCTTGGCAGATTCTACAGTCATCAGCATTTTTCTAGGGATCCACAGGAACAGCTCCTCTGCCTGAAATGGACAGAAAACGTTACACACAAATTTAGTTTAATTACAGGGCTAGTCCTTTCATGACGCATTCAAATTCAAATTTTTTTTAAATAGCATCTTAAAAATGCATTTTATATCTAGCAATTAGCAAAAGCAACTGAAAACGTCAATGAGACTAACTGTAGCAGCCATTCAAAACCATCTGAACATTGACTCAATCAAGTCTGGAGGTAAAGTATGATGTGCAGTGATCAATAACCTCTATATAGTCCCTTCTAAAGCATTAACAAAGACGATGGTGAAAACAGCTATGATCAATACATATACACACCTGTAATTACCACTTGGTCACTGACCATTAAGAAGGACCACACAAATAATTACCATCTACTGTATCTAAAACATATATATAAGATGAGTTGCTGTAGGTGTAGGTGGCAGAAAAAGCCAGCATGTCGCACAATGGACTGAATCTCGATAATACACAAGTGCTTGATGCCAGAAAGACTACCAGCATGAGATCTGGTTCATATTGCAGCTTATTTTGGCGAGGAACAGCCCATTTAGAGAAAAAGGTGCTGCAAGAACTGAACTTGTAAAAACAATAAACCCAGATAAAAAAACGATGTATTCGACATACTGTATAACTAAAATAGTCTAAAAAGTCTAACCATCAAACAATCCCTGGGCTAGCTGAGAAAGAGACCAACCTTGATATCTCTGGCAGCCTTCAGGCCATATCCTTCATCTGCAAAGTTGGAGATCTCAAATCCGTCACAAGAAGCCCCGCATTCTGCACCCCAGGTCATCAGCTCGGAGAAAAAGTCCTCCCTGGTTCCCTCGAATGATACTGACATCCCTGAGGAAATAATACTATCCCAACATTAGCTAATTTAGCTATTGTATGTATACTGAACATCAGCGTGAGAAGTTTTCTCTGGTAATGAATTCCATTATTCTATGGCACTCTACTGTATTATGTTACTGTGAAACCACACAAGTGGACCTAAACGGTGCTACCTATTACTCTTGTGTATCCTGCTGCATAATGTGCCGTTTAACATTTATTCTAATGGATATTTATGTGTTCTAATGTACATCTCTGAGACTCCCACTGAGTATTTTATTAAGTAATGTGATAGGATCTTACTCAAGTCATGTAACCGAAGATATTTCTGTGTCTGCCACAGCACAATAACTTACTGTGTATGAGCATATTACAGTCATTCTATCAGATAAAGAAATGTGTAACATGCCATCTTTTGTGCTGATTAGACCTCTTATGTTTCTCTTAAAAGAACCAAAAATGTATTTACCCTCATGTTGTTCCGAAACATTTTTATAGCAAAATGAACAGGCCAAAAACAAATGGCCTGTGGCCAAATTGTGCGGGAAAAGATCTTCAAAAACATTCTGTATAATTTCTCATTCACCCAGAAAAAAAAAGTCATAAGCACAAGAAAATTGCAGAATTAATTTCACATCTGGGTGTTCCACACCATCTGCTTTTTTCTGACCTCTTTTTTATTGCAACTAGGACAGTTTAATACTTTACTCCTTAAAAATGGCCAATGGCAAATCACAAGGCAAACCATGCTACGTAAAGGCTTCAAAACTGCTAAATCATATTAATATGAAGCAACTGTGTACCTTTCTGTTTCTTACGGATCTTCTCCACCAGAGCTCGGATCTGAACATATTCCTCCCACTCTTTCCCAGGAGATGGAGCAGCGCTGCTACACTCTGAATGGGAGAAAGAAAATAAAAAACATTCCAATAAGTTTATATTTAACAATCACTTATGCTTAGATTAACAAAACACAATGATTGACTATGGGGGGAAACAGCTTAGTGCTCCATATTAAAGAAATAGTTCACCAAAAATAAATGAAAATTTGCTGAAAAGATACTTACACTCAGGCCATCCAAGATGTAGATGAGTTTATTTCTACATCAGATTCAGAACAGATTTGGAGAAATTTAGCATTACATCCCCTGCTCACCAATGGATCCTGTGTAGTGAATGGGTGCCGTCAGAATAACTGACAGCTAAAAAAAAAAAAAACCTACAAGTAATCCACATGACTCCAATCTATCAATTAACATCTTGTGAAATGAAAAGCTGAGCATTTCACTTGAGAAAGCAATATTATGGATAGAGGACTTGCATTTTAGCCAGAAGCAACAATTTGAAGTTAAAAACATCTTGATGGATTTATTTATTACAAACACAGCTTTTTCGCTTTGACGTTAATTAATGGACTGGAGTTGTGTTGTTTACTTGCGGATTATTGTAATGTTTTAATCAGCTGTTTGGACTGTTTGGATTCTGACGGCACCCATTCACCGCAGAGGATCCATTGGTGATCAAGCGATGTAATGCTAAATTTCTCCAAATCTGCTCCAATACAAAAAAACTACTTTTCAGCAAATTTTTAATTTGGGTGAACTATTCCTTTAAGTACATTTCCTGGGGTAACCAAATGCTGGCTGATTTATGTCTTCTTAATAGCTGCTTGTGTGAAAATTGTGGTCTTCACAGTTTTTCTAAATCCTTTCATATAAAGGATGGTCTTTATTATAAACAAGTGCATGTCCTCCCTAAAATGAGACACGCAAATTCAAAGAGCTGTTTGACACAGTAGTTACAAATTTGGACTGATAACCAAATGATTCCATGAAATACCACCATACCCTTGAGCACTTAACCTCAGGTGGCACCATTCGGATAAAAGCTTCAGATTATTAAATTTGTACTAAATAGATTTTCTTAAACAAAGAAACCATTCTAACTAAAGAGGCTCAATTTTCAGTATCCAGCTGCATACTTTTTTGCCATAATAAATATTATAACTAGAGCCCGACCGATATGGGTTTTTTGGGGCCGATACCGATATTAGGGAGTAAAAGAAAGGCCGATACCGATATATCGGCCGATATTCTTTGTGTATATTATAGTACAGTACCAGTCAAAAGTTTGGACACTTTCCCATTCGTGTGTTCAAACATTTGACTGGTACTATATATAGAATACAGTATATACATAAACAGAATATATATACATAAACACATTTTTTGCAATGATCACTCAAATGTGGTGATCAAACACTTATAATGGTGACAGAGATATGTAAGGGCATTTAACAATTTAACAATAAACTTCCGATGAGTGCGATGCACAAAGTAATGGGGTGTTAGTTGTAACACACGGGGTTTGAATATTTATTTTACCATAGTAACATTTAAATTCTGGCTTAAGTAAATTTTTGATCTCAGTTTTTATTATTCATTTAAAATGAGACAAATATGCTATTATTTTAATCTCCAATCTGTTATTTATCAGTTCAGATTTTTTTTTAGTGCTTTGATTACTATCAGAAGACACTAACCAGTTTTAAATTCCAGTTGCGCAGATGGGGCACGTTGTAACACTGCGTTACAATGTGCTATTCTATGACATTAGCGATGTAATTTACATTTACTTTAATTTTAATGAGAAACAACGAGAAACAGGTGAATAAAGACTGACAGTCAATGTTTAATGTTTAGAAATTATTATTTCAAGACATGTAATGCATTTTTGCTCGTTTATGTGGGCCGTCCCAAGCATGGTTGCAATGTGTTCATTGTCAAACTCCAAAATTAGATTATTTTTCATTCTTAAAAAACGCCATTATTTTATTTGAACAAAATAATAATAATAATTAATTATATATTTATTTATTTACTCAATATTTTAGTTTGTCTTGTATATTTTTTTCATTCGATCAGATAAGATTTTAAGCTGTCATGGTCAAGTTACAACGTGCCCCTCAGATGTTACAATGTGTTCCACCAACGGGGCATGTTGTCACATTTCACTTCCATTTTTTGAGGGTAAATAAAGAAAAACATATACACTGTAATTATGAAACAAAGCGACATTTGTACTAGACACGTGTAAAATTACTGTTGATAAAAAAAATATATATTCTGAACCCCATGTGGATTTACACAAACTGAGAAAGTCAAAAAGTGTTACTTTGTGCCCCGCTCTCCCCTACCTCTGTAAATAAATACAATATAAATTCACGTCTCGCGCACTTTAATGCCCTTTGAATGTAACGTGTACGTTCCCTTGGAACTGGAATCATGGCGGAATTTCATGTGAAGTCCACTTCGCAGGGCACTTAGGGTCGAGTAAGACAACACTTGAATGCTGCTGTCTGAACAAGAAACCTCCTTACTGAAGTGAAAGTTTTGACTGGTGTCACTATCTCGCGAACGCGCCGGCGGATCTCCACCAAATTCGGGGGATCCCTTCAGCTCGAGGAGCCTCTCGAATGCCACCCTCCAATTTGGTGCGGAATCGCCGCGCCGTTACGGAGAAATGGCCGTTCAAAGTTTCAATGGTTTTCCATAGACTTAAACTTTAAAGTGTTTCATCCAGGTCGCCAGTAGCAAACAATGGAGCGTGCTCTGCTGGACAAACTAAGTAATAACACCATTTCAAGCATTTTATCGGCATTATATGTTCTGTAAAAAAAAAAATTCATATCGGCGGCATATTCGCCGATACCGATATATCGGCGACAGGCTCATATCGGCCGATAATATCGGCAAAACGATATATCGGTCGGGCTCTAATTATAACAATCATGTGATGCGATTATGGCATAATTACAAAAGCCTTTTGTGTACCAGTGATGCACAGTGTTGCTCCTCATGAGAGTAATTCATCCAACAGTATATCAGAACAAGAATGCAGCCATAATGCTTTATACTCACTCTGCAGCAGTTCAGAGATTAAATTCATCATCTCTTTCGGAGAAACCGCAGCTGTGGCCCCGGTCCCTGATTTCTGGGTCTTCACTCGACTCTTTTTACCCATCTTGCTGGTCTGGGAGAGAGGATGGCTGTAATAATAGCAAGTTGAAAGCAACAAAATGAATAAAAACTAATTAAATGGGATTATATTAAAAATTCAAAATTAGTAAAAAATTAAAGTAAAAATCAAGCCACAACATGATCAGGTTTCATATCTGCTTCATGCAACCTAGAAGGCTGTACAATAAATGAGCCAATAGTCTGAGAAGTACTGACTTTACACCTCTTATAAATATTTATGTCCAGTGGACTAGGTACAGTATATTCATAACTAAATGGTAGAAACATGTGAATGTTTCACATCCAAATAATCTCTGAACCTAGAATTACTGCCAAGAAAGGTTAATGGTCTCTGTGAGGGATTATACGGATGGCTACAGTGAGCCAAAGGGCACTAAATCAGGTACTTTGTTGTAAACACTGAACATGTGGCTTACATGAAACTCATCAAATACAACAAACTTGTGTCATTAACATAAAACTTCCATGCAGTTCAATTTAATAATGACTCCTATGGCAGCTGTTCCCATATGTCAAAAACGGTCTGGCTGCTCTAACTGTACAAATTTGGGCAACGCACAACAGCATAAAGGCCTAGTAAACCATAAGTCTTGAAATCTTTTTTGTTGTTGTTATGATAGCAATCACTCATTAATAAATCAAAAATACCATTTTATTTATTTAAAATGCTGTTTCTCAAGAGACGAATACATAAGCTGCCAATATTTCGACCACGGATATGTCCATCAAATACCCCAAACCAACTGTTTACTAAACAATGACAGGCCCAATTGTATTACTGAACTGAACAAATTGGATTGAAACACTTAAAAGTAAGCTACTTAAGAGAGAACCACCAGCAGCAGCACTGCAACTATACTGGCTGACAGCATTAGATAGCAAAAGACATGCAACAAACAACATAAATTGCACATATCAAAACACGAGATCAGTATATTAGATAATGATCTAAGCAGATTGATGCCTTAAAATAACTCCGCTTGGCCCAATGCATTCATTCAAAACCACCAGTAGATGATCCCCTGCTTCACATTACACACCATCGCACTGCATGTCAGTCTTCATTTTAAACACTGGGTGGTCCAGTGATCACGAATTATCCAAATGCATTCATTAATACCTCAAGAAACATACAATCCATACATTCATATTTACATCCATTCATCTATCTGCCTGTCTGTCTATGGCCCAAGTGTCTCAAAACCTGGTTAGTTGACTACATTAACATCATTGTAGGGCATCATAGGCAAATTTGAAACGTTCATACAGTATTTTAAACGTTCAGCAACATTTTTGGGAGCGTACTGAACGCTTTAAGCACGCCTACGACGCCCAGATATGCCGCCTAGGTAGGCTGCTCACAAGATTTTGAGACACATTCAATGTGTTAATAACCAGCATGCTTGTATTTCGCAATCTGTTGAATTACACACCCTTCAAAGCGTACATTTGCGACGCATTTGCTGGCATGTGGCTTAGTATATGATGTTTGACTATCATAAACACCTCGTGCACATTTGCAAACATTATTTAATCAGATTGAACAGCAAAACTACCTTCCAATTGACTGCACGGATCCTCCTGTCAACCTGGAATTCAATCCTCTTCTGCTCGCTCTGCTGGTAAAACCTAACCTACTCCGGAGGCAAAGCCACGCCCTAATACAATTTTCAAAAAGCGGATTGGCCCATTGTTGCGTTTGTCCCGCCTTAAACTTGTACAGAAGCGTATTGTAATTGGCTAATGTTCCACACGCAACTGCTTACGTGTGAGATAATTGGTTAAAGCGTGAATATATTTCACAATGCTAAACTGTACGCATCTATTGGTTCGCGTTAAGGCGGTACCCGTTTGCAGTGACTTTACTGGTCGTTCGGTCAGATTTACAAGGTTGGTTTGACTACACAACAGAAAAGGCTTGTGTGCCTTGTGATTGGAAGTTTACTTTGGGTTCATAAAGTGACCATAAAAGGATAAAGTCTGCGCAACGTGATTCGCGGAGGAAACCGTCAATCATAGCCACAACATGTAAAACGTAACGCATGCAACATATTGTTATAAACCATTTATCATTTCTATTGTGTTTTAATGTGATTTATAATGTGTTTAATAATAGTTAATACTTTGATAAATCAATTATTCGTATTTTATACCAATGTATAATTTTTTTTTTTAACTTCATACATTTATATTTTTATATATTTACAAATTGTGAGCATGTAGAACACATTTTTAGATAAATTTAATACAGGGCTGGAAAATGGGCAACCTCGTATAGAATGAATTAAGAATAAAACAGCTCATACTATATTTAATTTGACCTTCTAGGGTTGGGAAATAGCATATTCTGAAAATTAATAAACACCTCATTTCTCTGATCATTTGCTGGAAACGACAAAAACTCAAGTCATTCAACTCCAGCAAACCTCCAGTGGATGGCAGACTCTGCCTTTTTTTCTACTGTTCAATTCACACAACTCAAAAAGAAGACCAGACTTTATACAAAGAGAAGGATTGTTTTATTTCAAATCTACAAGAGGGTTATTTGCAATATATTTAGAATTTTTATTAGCTAAAATACAAGTCCATTCTCAGCTACATACAGCTTATTAAAATACAAACGCATGCTAGTTACAGGTATTCTACAGTAATAGTAGTTATTTACATTGCGCTGAATTGTATGTCCTAGAATACAACTTCATGTGTTTCACATACAGATGAGCTACACAGAACATTGAATTTCATGAAAGATTCAAACATCAAATCCTTATTCACAAAAGACGCAGTGCATTTGAAAAGAAAATAGGAAAATGTCAGCATTTCAGATTCTTTTGTGCTTTAAATGGAACAAATACAAAAGCGTCAGTAGTTGTGTGTTCTAGATCTGTTTATAAAGGACGCTTTCAATTGGATTTCAAAAATAGTTTTAATGTATGCGTGTAGTTCAACACCAATGATTTAGGTATTGTGTTCACTTGAAACACTTCACAGCATAGCAGAGACAATATTACTCTGTTGTTAACAGCACATACTGTTTTACTGGCCCAAATTCATAACGTATCCTTTTCATAAAAATATGCAACTATTTTCTTTACTTATTCAAATGTTTGCTGCTCATTTTGTTCGCATAAACATCAGACAAAAAAGCCAAAAGCCACCTGCTGCATCCAGTGTGAAAAAAAAGCCATCCAATGCGAATGTGATTTCAGTCTAGCACTGTAAAAGTGCTCTCATAAATATACAATTTCAATGAAATATCCACACAACTTTAATACAAAAATAACTAGACCGGCATTTCGGCAATGATCAAAAATAGCTTTGATTTAAACAAACAATACAAAAGTATGGCTTATCGGGTCACTGGTTTTTAAAAAAGAGCTTTTTGTAGGAATGCAGCAAGCATCTTTTGAGACAGTTCTTGTGTACACAGATACTGAATCTGAATTATAATACATAAAACTCAAAAGACATCTCATTTACTGCTTTCTCATTTACTTTCATTCATAAGACTTTGCTATATATCATGTAGGCTACAATAAGCACATAAAAGATGTTGCCCGTCGGTCTCATGAACTAGGCCTATGGAGCAGAATTAGACGCTTTACACAAAATTCAGCAAAGGAAGCTTATTATTAATAATGCAAACCTTACAACTGATCCAGTTTTCATCAACACATAATGCATGGTCTGATTTCATTCAGTTTAAGCAGAAATGTTAAGCTTGGTAAAAGGAATAATGGAACATGTGACTGGCCGAGGTACTTTACATGCTCCGATCGATCGCAGATTACGACATAAAAATATTTTTTGAAATAGTGTACTGATGAAACCTCAGGCTGAACAGAAAGCACGCATCACTTCCATACTTGCATTCATCCAGCACAGAGTTTCTCTATTGCACCTATTCAGAACCTGAAATACAGTTCCAGTTCTTTTCATACAGAACTCAATTTGTAGACCTAAAACAGATTTAAAGGAATAGTTCAGCCAAAAATGGAAAATTGCTGAAAATTAACTCACACTCAGGTCATCCAAGATGTATATGTGTTTGCTTCTTTCTTCATTGGAACAGATTTGGAGAAATTTTGCATCACATGACTTGTTCACCAGTGGATCCTCTGCACTGAATGGGTGCCGTCAGAATGAGAGTTCAAACAGCTGATAAAAACATCATAATTCACACGATATTGTGAAGCAAAACGTTGATTGTTTGTAAGAAACAAATCCTTTATTAAGGCATTTTAACTTTAAACCATTGCAATGACTCTCATTCTGACGGCACCCATTCACTACAGAGGATTCATTGGTGAGCGAGTGATGTAATGCTAAATTTCTCCAAATCTGTTCTGATGAAAAAACAAATTCATCTACATCTTGGACGGCTAGAGGGTGAGTTCGTTTTCAACAAATTTTCATTTTTGGCTGAACTATTCCCTTATCAGTAATTGTAATTATATTACGACCACACAAATCAATAAGGACTCATATGCAATCAAAAGCATTGGGACACATTAAAAGATATTGATATTGAATTTTGACTCCATCTACTTTCATTTGTTTAATTACAAATGAAGTCACAGAAAGCAGCTTCATTAACCATGATTGTCAATTTGGAACTTAAAGTAATATGATTTGAGATGAGCTGGCATTTATAAGAACTGTTTGAAAAAAAAACCATTTGAATTAAATGCTTAAACTCGTGAGCTGGCCTGCATATATCCTTTGAATATTTCCAGGTAATAGAATTTATTCCCAAAGTATACAGTATTATTTTAGAATATGCATTTCTGGGAAACTTAGAAAATATGTTCTTCGTGAAATAAAGACTTTTTTCAATTAAAAGGTTTACTGTTATGTTTTGTTTTTCAGCTATGTTGTTAATGGTCCATAATTAACACTGATGAATGAATAGAACTTGTTAATAATCAATGGCTGGTAAATTTAAGTAACATGATTCTTGTTTGAGTTTAATTGTAATGATAAC
Source organism: Sinocyclocheilus grahami (assembly GCF_001515645.1). Taxonomy (NCBI): domain Eukaryota; kingdom Metazoa; phylum Chordata; class Actinopteri; order Cypriniformes; family Cyprinidae; genus Sinocyclocheilus; species Sinocyclocheilus grahami. The sequence continues at coordinate 1,965,245 of NW_015505233.1, read as the reverse complement.
AGTCCGTCACATTCTGATGTGATGGGAGTGGCTCAAGTCAAAAATATATATACAACAACTGTTTGAAAGTTTGGGGTCAGTAAGATTTTTATTTTTTTTTAATAATACTTTTATTCAGCAAGGATGCATTAAATGTAGCAGAAAATGAAAGATTTCAATTGTAAACAATTACTGTTCTTTTGAACCTTCTATTCATTGATGGTTTCCACAACTGAGCAGCACGACAGTTTTCAACATTGATAATTATAAGAAATGTTTCTTGAACATCAAATCTGCATATTAGAATGATTTCTGTAGGATCATGTGACACTGAAGACTGGAGTAATAGCTGCTGAAAATCACAGGAATATATTACATTTTAAAACAGAACAGCTATTTTAAATTGTAATAATATTTCACTATATTACTGTATTATTACAATATTACGTTCACTGTATGTAGAAACAAATAAATGCAGCCTTGCTGATCATAAGAGACTTCTTTCAAAAACATAAAACAATCTTACAACCCAAAATTTTGAACGGTAGTGTAAAAGGTAAAAAAAAAAATCTTTGAATAATATGGAGTGGTCTTATGCCAAAATCAAAAAGCTTTTAGGAGTGGAAAGGATCTATCCTGTAGGAGTATCTCCATGGAGTATTTATCTGCGTAAGAGCTGTGTGCTTTCATTCCTTATCTGGAACGAGAAATTAATCCATTAAGCTGCCTTGTATGAATACTTGGATGGTGCGCACATAAATAGAGCTATGATTTAGCTTGTGCTAATTGTGAGTCTATTATGTATTTAACTACCACCTGGCTTCATAAGTAATAGGTTTGAAATGTCTCAACTGAATGCCATGGGCTGAAAGGAGCTGGCAGTAGAAGCAAAGTTCTTTGTGTGGTTTCCCGAAGTTGCCCAGTTCTGAGACTGTCTGTTCCTCCTGTCATATTCACAGATTTGTTTGTTTGTTCGAGGCCCTGCTGGTCATTGACATGGAAGCTACAAAGGGCCTTTGAACTGGTTCCCAGAGAGATGTTGGCGGATGGAGGGTTTGGATCCTGCTGCATCACCGAGCTTACGCCACACCACCTGAACACACAAAAGCAAACACACAGTTTGGTGAATCTTTTGACTATATGAAGTAAAATGAAAAATGTCTTCAAACTATTTCTTCAGTGCTATCATGCAGCATGTTCTGGAATGAAGATGTGGTCATATAATGTGTGTGATGGTATGGATTTTTGATATTGTGTGTGATGATAATGATGATTTGAATGTTTGAGTTCTGGAGACAAGCTTCCTAACAGAACATGTCAGCTATAATGTCATAATATAAATAATGTTTGTATGTTTCTTTGTTATGTTTTTCTCATTCTACATATTTTTTTAATTGTAAAAGTTTAGTAATAACATATAATAAACCAGCTAAAATCTTTATGAAAAAAATAGAAAAAAATAAATGTTTAAATTAAACACTTTTTATGTATTTACTATTTTTATGTATTATTATTATACTACTCACATTACACATTTCTCTGACAATGGCTTTCTCTTTCTCACTGAGATCCTCCTCGTAGTCCTCCGGGATCTTCCTGTCTAGGTTTTCATGGACTTCTAATACCTACAAAGCAAATGAACAGAGGTGCTCGATAAATCAAGCAGAACTATTACTATGGCTCAAACTTAACTGACTTGAACAAACCACCAGTCCTAATTATTTACACTTAAGTGTAACTCTTAAGGCACTGTTTGTGCAACAAAATGAATAATATCTCAAATCAAAAGGGACTTTGGCTTTACTCGGCAGCGCTAAAACCAACAGCGCATATGCTTACTTCCTCGAAAGCCACCAAAATAAAAGCTTGGTAATTTAAGGTTTGAAATGTAGAAAATGTATATAAAAAATGCTAAAAAAAAAAAAAAACATTAAAATGTAAATTATTTTAATTTAATAAAATGTAATGTAAATTTAAAATATAATAGTAGTATAACACTTTATTTAGTTATTTAATAATTTCTTATTAGTTATATTTAATTTATATTAATAGTAAAACAAAATATATAAATGAAATAAAATTATAAATTTAATAAAAGTTATATTTATAATTTATATTTACAGTCATATATATATATATATATATTGACATTTGATTCCAGCTGTGTCTATTTTGTCCCTCGTTATCCTGTGTTTATAAGCCCCAGTCTGTTCAGTTTAGTTTGTCGGATCTACTTGTTGTGAACGACATCTTTGTGCTCTGTGTCTCTTATTTGAATCATTAGAGAAATCTCTACGTCTCCTCATTTCCTCGTGCCCATGCATCCATTGTGACAGAAGATCCGACCAAAACCGTAACCTCCGTGTCTACCCTCCGTTTTTGTTTTTCGCTTTTCTTCATCCCGAATACCTCCTCTTCCTGCTGGAGCAGGGGGACAAAGCTCTCGAGGACCATACTAGACTGTTCCAGCTGCTAGCAAGCACCATCAGCTACCCAGACGACACGCTCTGTGCGTTCTACGACGCCAGTCTAAATATCGAGTGCAGAGCGCCGTCGTCCGAAGATGGTCCTCGAGAGGATTTCGCCGTGTTTGTGGAGTGGATTCTGGCGAGAAACAGATCACCTCTCACCGTCACTCCCAAGGATGATCTCGCCAGATCCACTCTGGACCCAGTGTCACGGTTCGCAAGGGGCGAAGACTCAAGTGCAGGCAGATGGGGTCTTTATTTATAATTCACAAAAATAAACAATAAACACAACTGAAACCACCTCGAGGGAGGGAAAAAAACAGAGTAACATGAAAGCACACCACGAGACAAAAACTGAGCAACCCCGACTCCTATGTGAAGCAAACGAGCCCAGAACAGAAAACACAGGGAGCTTATAAGGGAGAGGCAATCAGGTAAAACAGCTGGGACAAATTAATCAATAATAAGGTAATGAGAGAACAGGTGAGTGGAGTGAAGGTAACGGAGTCCGGGAGGATGTGAAATGGCGACCTCTGGTGGTGAGAGGGAGAAACACCAGACACCAGACCCTGACACCCAGAGCCCAGCCCCCCAGCTCGTTGGCTCTCCGTCTCCACCTCGGGCTCTTCCACCACCTGCTCCGCCGCCGTTGGTCGGCCCCCTGGAGTTGGCGGCCGCTCCTCCCTCCGTCGGCTCCACCATGGGTCGCCATTATGGCTGTGGCCTGGGTGCCTTGTGCCTGTGCCTTGGCTCCTCCTGCTCCGGGCCCCTCCTGTCTCCTCCCTGGCTTCTCCATCCTCCGTCGCCTCCTTGGTCTCTGTCTGTCGGCCCCCTCCCAGGTGTCCGTCCTCCTCCTGAGCCTCCTCCTTAGTTCCCACCCACCCCCCCTCTGTTGTTCTATGGTGCGAGGACGCACCTTCCGGGAGGGGGGCAACATGTCAGGGTTCTGGACTGTCTGTGTGCATTTTGCTCCCCATGACCCAGTTTCTCCTTGTGTTAATTGTGTTAATTTGATTCCAGCTGTGTCTATTTTTTCCCTCGTTATCCTGTGTTTATAAGCCCCAATCCCTTCAGTTTAGTGTGTCTCCTGTTTGAATCATTAAAAACTCTCGTTCTGAGAAATCTCTACATCTCCTCGTGCCCGTGCATCCAGCGGATTGTGACATACATTTGATAAAATGTACCGAATTTGATATTACTGTTTTAATAAATAAATTCAGAAATCATTAGATTATTCACATTAATTTAATATTTAATTTATATTTATTGACAGCCCTAGTTTCTCTTCAGGTTTGCGTAATGTTTTCAGGATAATATTTTACATGTAATATTTTTTATTCTTCACAGTATAGATCCTAATAATGTCTTTTTATACATGGTAATATACTGTATATCTAAAAAGAACTCAACTCGACAGAAAAGCATAGCATGTCAATTTATAATTGTCCTCTATGCGATCTCGCCAAACAACAGAGTACTATGTAGTCATCTGCCTTGTTTTTTCCATTTGCAAATTCCACCCTCAGAAAGAGCAGGATAGATGCTGACAGACAAGAGAGTGAGAGTGACAGAAATGGAGCCGAGAAAGCGCTCAACAGATGAAGTGAGAAAGAAACAGCAGAGGGAGGTGGCTTGTTTATTTCTGCTTTCTTGTGTCAGATTTGCTACTAGATTTTCCCCAGAGACATAATTAAATCCCACCCT
>NW_015505233.1:1921527-1953735 GCF_001515645.1 Sinocyclocheilus grahami | reverse complement strand
AAACAACCAGCGCATATGCTTACTTCTCGAAAGCCACCAAAATAAAAGCTTGGTAATTTAAGGTTTGAAATGTAGAAAATGTATATAAAAAATGCTAAAAAAAAAAAAAAAAACATTAAAATGTAAATTATTTTAATTTAATAAAATGTAATGTAAATTTAAAATATAATAGTAGTATAACACTTTATTTAGTTATTTAATAATTTCTTATTAGTTATATTTAATTTATATTAATAGTAAAACAAAATATATAAATGAAATAAAATTATAAATTTAATAAAAGTTATATTTATAATTTATATTTACAGTCATATATATATATATATATATTGACATTTGATTCCAGCTGTGTCTATTTTGTCCCTCGTTATCCTGTGTTTATAAGCCCCAGTCTGTTCAGTTTAGTTTGTCGGATCTACTTGTTGTGAACGACATCTTTGTGCTCTGTGTCTCTTATTTGAATCATTAGAGAAATCTCTACGTCTCCTCATTTCCTCGTGCCCATGCATCCATTGTGACAGAAGATCCGACCAAAACCGTAACCTCCGTGTCTACCCTCCGTTTTTGTTTTTCGCTTTTCTTCATCCCGAATACCTCCTCTTCCTGCTGGAGCAGGGGGACAAAGCTCTCGAGGACCATACTAGACTGTTCCAGCTATAATTTATTTATTTTTTTTAAACTAATAAAATAGCTAAATTACTAATACAAATTCAAAAAAGATAAAAAGCTCATTCAAAATATTTTTACCAAATTTTTCTGTTGTCTTTCAAACATCAGAGATCCAACAAATCACAGAAAATCCTCTAGGTGGCAGTATTACTATAACATGTAGCAGGAACACCCACATTAAAAACGATGATGGTTTTAATTAAAACCTATGCTGAGTGAGAAGTGAGAAACCATGAGAAGTTTTTACCATGAAACTTGATCTGATTTCTGTCAAATTAGGCTTGACTTTAAACTTCTTAATGTTTTTTCCCCCACTTTTTACTGATAGACATTGAGGGATACCAAAGAAAAAACAAGAAAGTATACATAAGGACAAGTAAGAATGGCTTGATTTTGCAATATGTGCAACAGAATCTTACTTTCATGGCATGGACAACAGCCTCTGGTTTCTGTGCAGCCGGCAGATCACCTCCTGGCATCCGCGCAGACCCCTGTAGACAGATGGACACACATTCATCACGATCAAAAATCACTCATACTGCCCTCTCAGATTACCAGAAGTGATTTGAGCACTGCAAAACCCCATGGCTGTTTCTCTGAGTCAACTCAGGCTTGAAATGGGTTAAAGCATCTCATTATAACTCATCTCTGCTTGGACCCCCTTCATGGGTACACATCAACAAAGAGCTCTTTCAGTGCACGGGGTCTGGTGTGCCCCTGTTTAGACACAGCCCTTTGAGTCCCATTCTAGAGTTAAATCCACAACAATTGAGCTGGCATTTCAGCACTGGGGTCGGGAGAGGACCCCTGGATGGAAACTGCGGCTCGCTTTTGGCCTGGGAGAACAGGACTGTGATGTTCACTTGCAGTTGCCAGCAGGTTTATTAAGGGCTGGAACCGTGGGGACTGTACCCTGGACTGACCCGAGTACATCCCGTACCAATGGTCGCTGACATGTGTCGGCCAGCAGCCTGATTAGAGAAGCCCAGGAGTCCCACGATTCATTCTGCATGGATTCAATTGCCAGTAAAAACCAAGCAGTGCTCGAATATGGATTTTTCTAAAAGCAAATGCCAATATCTATTCAAGGCCTCATATGGTAAAGTTGTATAAACTATATTGCAGTTGAATTACTTGAGATTAAATGTAAGCGATTTAATTCCCATCTTTTGGGTATAATGTCACAGTTCACTTTATTTTGCTATCCTTACTTACAGTACATAAATGAACTATAGTGTCCTGCACCCACTAGTAAAAAATATAAAAAATTATATCTGGTGTCTGAATAATTTTTGGTTTGTAATTAATATAAAAATAGAAATAATAATAATTAAAAAAATAATATTCTATGCAATTACACAATTATATGCTGAATGTCACAATAATATATATTTAATATAAAAATGTTAATATAGATACATATTAAATAATATAAATATATGATTCTATTACATATTAAATAAATTCACAGTTTTTACAAATTATTCACAGTTATTTTTCTTGTGTAGACTGTAGATTGATGTGAATATAAACAATAATTTAAAAACATTTTAGCTTACGGCCCTTTAAAAAATTAAAGTGTGTGAATGTTTTCTTTATTAAAAACTATTCAATGCAACTCACTTACATTCTATTTACATTCCAATATGTTGAAATGGGCTCAGAATGCTACAGAATAGCCTTGCGTGCATTTATTCTGTTGACCTAAAACACTATTTCATCAGATTATCGATTACTCAAAATAATCCATTAAGAAGCAAGTGGCATCTCCAGGCATTAACATCAAATAAGTGATCATCGCATTTGTTTGGAGCCCAGTTTTGAAGCCTTGGCATGAGGAACATCTGTGTGATTGACTAGTGTGCCTGTGCTGTCACAAACAGAGCAGAGGACTATAGATGCAGCCAAATTTCATCGTTATAGGCCTATCAAATCCAAGTCCAATAATATTAGATATTCTGAAGAGCCTTACTAATGCCTCTATAAACTCCCACTGCTTATCTATCATCTGTTTAATCTGCGAAATGCATTGATCATAAACACCAATTCACAGACTATATCCAGGAATAAACAAATCCAACGATTAGACCACATGAAAACTGCTATGCATATAACCTTACGCTGAGGTATGCAACACGTTTCAATAAAGAAGACAGGAAAATGTAGATGTTACAGGTGTACAAGTTATACTGCCATTTAAAAAAATAGCTAAATTGTAAAAAATTTTAGCCTCAAAAACAGTCTGTTTTTTCTTAGTCCGGATGTAAAGACATTTATAAGATCCTGGGCAGCTAAAACAAGCACTTATGAGGAACAAATAACCATATTTGCAAAAATTCGCAACATCAAAACTTTAAAAGATATGGGGCCAGTAAGAATTTTGTGGGGTTTTTTTTGGTTTTGTCCGAAAGAAATTAATATTTTTATTCAGCAAGAATGCATTCAATTGGCCAAAAGTGACAGTAAAAACTTTGATAATGTTACAAAAGATTGCTATATCAAATAAATGCTGTTCTTTTAAACTCTTCTGTGTCCTGGCAAGAAAGCATCATGGCTTTCACAAAAATATAAATCAGCACAACTGTTTTCAACACTGATAATAATAAGAAATGTTTCTTGAGCACCAAATCAATCAAATGATTTCTGAAGGATCATGTGACACTGAAAAATGATAGCTCTTGAAAATTCAGCTTTACCATCAAAGGAAAAAAAAAAAATATTTTAAAATATATTAAAATAGAATAAATGTAATATTTTATAACATTACTGTTTTTACTGAACTTTTGATCAAATACGGACCCCAAACTTTTAAATGGTATTGTGTATATATACATTTACATTTACAGGTGCATCTCAATAAATTAGAATGTCGTGGAAAAGTTCATTTATTTCAGTAATTCAACTCAAATTGTGAAACTCGTGTATTAAATAATTGAGTTGAATTACTGAAATAAATTAACTTTTCCATGACATTCTAATTTATTGAGATGCACCTGTAGTCATTTAGCAGACACTTTTATCCAAAGCGACTAACAAATTTTAATTAATGTCAAAAATCACAGTATTTCCACACTACATTTTAATAGAGTTAAGCAACTCTAAAACAGCACCAATCTGCTCTGATTACCTCTCCTCAGGTAACTGCTAACAACAGCAACCAATCTGCTTGCTTCTACGAACCTGATAATTGTTTCAGCAGCTCGCCGCTGCATTATTTAGTGCCATCTCCTCCCGTGATTAAAGCGAAAGTTCAAAGCCATGCTAATGAAGCCATGAGTTCGCAGACAGGGCTGAGACGAGCTGGGATAAAATAAGTCCAGCAGCCTCTGAGGACGAGACCCACACCACTCTCTAATTGATTTCTCCTTCCTGTGGAAGCTGTCCCTCATATTAAAGTGGAGCAGCTGGGCTGTTTTGGCTTGTCAGAGCTGATGAGTGCACTGATTAGCTAAAGCACCAGGTTCGCAGATGACCTTTTTTGAGGACACGAGTGGAGGGGAATGATGATGATGATGCTAATAATGATATTTAAGGAGAAGAGAGGAATAATAAAATAACTTTTAAGGACAGAACATATTCAACAGCATTCAGTTTCATCCCTTACAGCATTGTGGGCTTTGTCATTGGAAATATTACACTAGGGTTGGCTGAATTGCTCCTATAAGGTCATTTTTAGGTTAGAAAGGATATCTAAAACAAGGAACGGATCAGCACTGAGACAGTCTCCAGCAGAGATCAGAGTACAACAAACCTCCTGCAATCCACAGGAAATGACCTACGCGTACAGCATCTTTCTTCTTCTTTTATCTGTGCTGCATTATGCATATTAAAATAATAAAACAGTTCTCATCCCACTACAAGAAAAAGTATATAATACAAAATACACTATCGTTCAAAAGTTTGGGGTCAGTAAGATATTATTTAAAGAAATCAATACTTTAACTTCATCAATTTTCAACATTGATGATAATAATAAGTGATGCTGAAAATTCAGCACTGCCATTAAAGGAATAAATGCCATTTTATAATATATTAAAATGGAAAACATTTGTTTTAAATTGAAATAATATTTCACAATATTAATGTTTTTACTGTATTTTTGATCAAATAAATACAGCCAAGAGACTTCTTTCAAAAACACTGAAAAATCATACAAATCCCAAACTTTTGAACAGTAGTCATTTTACAGTAGAAGACCAATATTTATGCAGAGATATGAGAAATTGTATTTTCATAGAGCATGAATGTGGATGATTGCCGCAGGAAATGTCATTAAATACTAGATTATGTGTTTTTCTAAAATGCCATAAACCTATTAGAATTTGTACGTGCCTAGCAAACAAAAATGTATATGATGTATAAATCGTGAACTAAAATATAAACTCCATGAATGAGTTTATTTAAGACATGATGTGGAAAAAGTGTAGAACTCAATCTGTCACACTAGAAAGATCCAAGACTGGTTGTGTGATTACAAGATAGTAAAGTATCAAACCCTTTAACCCTCTAGTCTCTCCGAACACTATAGTTGGTTGCAATATAGGCCAGTATACCATACCATATCATACTGATTCAATAATTCTAAGGGGAGATTTCAATTGCTGATGCTGATAACTTCATCAAACATCAGCTAATTATTATAAGCCTCTGAGTTGTTAATATGACTTAATTTGTAATAATGAGTGGTCATATACTGCCAACACAGAAACTGTCCAGACAGTGTTACTTCCACTTGCTTTACTCCAGATTTTTGGCATGGGCCGGACAGTCGCTGAGGGACCCAGAGAGCACTAACACAGCAACAGTGTTTATAAATACAGCTGCTGCCTGACCTCATCTTACCATCTCCTCTGGTGTTGATCAAGACAACATTTAAACACTTAAAACTGACAGTACTGCAAATCTTATTGTTTTTATCTGAAGAACATAAACCACAACAATGATCGAGCTCATCTATATGCTTGTGCTTTTGCAAAATACATTCAATATGACTTAAAAATAAAGATCTAGCAATCCAAGCACGAAGAAACCACAAGAACACCTTCCCAGCTTCTATCATTATGGGCATAAACCTGAAAAAAATGAAAAAAAGCTTTCGTAATAGAGCAGAATGTGCTGTCCTCAACATATCTGACTTCAGAATGATAACAAAACCCCTGCAAAAATGTTTGCGAATGAAAAATAGATAGTAGATGGCACGTGATATTTCCTGAGTGGTGATCTGAAAAGAGGGTAAAAGGTAAAAGAAAGCAAATCAGAAAGCTCTGGAACTGAGAGGTAATGTCAGTCACTCTTCATAAATAATGAAATTATTTTATTATAAGAAATTTAGCCAAAAGGCACCTGTCTAAAAACTCTTACCGCTGCATATTTGAGTGTCACAGCCATGAAATATCTTCTAAACAAGAGAAACCTTGTAAAAGGACATGACCTTTCCTACTTTCATACCTTTCTAAAACAGACAACAGATTAAAATCTCTCTACACAATAAAGAATGAATTCATTTCCTCCATAGTAAAACCATCTGTGTGTGATTATCCCTATTTTGGCTTTCTTGTCCCTCAAATTGATGGCTGTTGTGTGCAAACAGCGCACAAAGGGATTATCGAGGTTATGAACTTTTTCAGGGAAAACTGGTTGTTACAAAAACGTTCTGCTATGTCTACGTGTATACGTTGTGTAATTGTCCACGTGTAACACACACGCTCAACAAGGCTGCATTTATTCTGCATTAAACTGATCAAAAGTGACAGTAAAGACATTTATAATGTTACAAAGATTTCTATTTCAAATTACTGTTTTTACTTTGAACCTTCAAATCATCAAAAACATCTTGAAATTATCATAGTTTCCACATCATGTGACACATGATTCAATGAAAAACCTATTAAGTTATTATTTAATTGTTAATTATTATTATAATGGCCCCTTTAAAAATAAAAGGTATCTTCTCAATCTTTTTGAATCAAACAACTTACTTAAAAGACAAAAAAGACGAGTGAAATTAATTCCCTTCTGCCCACAATGTTCTACTGAGCATGCATAATTGAACACAGGTTTGACCCTATGAATGAGATATTTGGCATGGACTGATGACCCTGCAGGTAACAACATTCTTCTTTTCTTAAGCCCTAGATTACACAGCTAAACGCAGCTCACTATGTGGAATACAGTGACAAAGTTCCATCAGCTAAAAGCCATGTAAATAAAACGCTCATATTTCCTTAAGTAACAGAAAGAATGCCTTTGATCAGCCATTCTTGAACAATATAATACCCAGAACAAAGTATACAATACTTGCATATTCTGAGATATCTTTCCTTGAAGAATTGAGTTATCGATGGAGGCAATAACAGGAAAATGAGGCTTCATCCATCATCAGAGAATGAACAATATGAAGACATAGCATTAGAATATCAGAGAAGAGCGTATGCAATTAAACTGACAGCAACTAGTCGCCTGTGCCGTCTAAATATATTGAGATGGATGTGCTATCTTTGACTATAAATCTGGGCTTAGAAAATGGGAGATGAAGACCGTCTGAAAGAGAAAATTGTTAGTGACAGATCTGTATCTTTGTCTCATATAACTGTGTTCAACTGTGGCCTTTTGTTCAAAGCTCTGACAGTGTCATAATAAGAAATCAGAGTCCCATTTCAGCATCAAAGCTTCGAGATTCAGCCAGAGTTATACATCTAAGTCTTAGTGCAATGACATTCATTAAAGGAACAGTTCACCCACAAATGAAAATGTGCTCAGGCCATCCAAGATACAAATGAGTTTGTTTATGCATCAGAACAGATTTGGTGAAATTTATCATTACATCACTTGCTCACCAATGGATCCACTGAGTCTGCAGTGAATGGGTGCCGTCAGAATGAGAGTCCAAACAGCTGATTAAAACATCACAACAGTGTTAATTTTGACAGCAAATTTTGATTACGGTTTAGTCATAGTCTTTTGACTAAAATGCCATTTAGTTTTAGTCATATTTTAGTCATCTGAATTGTTTTTAGTTTCAGTCTAGCTTTAGTCGACTAAATATCAAACGATTTTAGTCAGCTAAATCTACAGCAAATTTAGTTGGCTAAAATCTAATGGGTTTAGTTACAGTGTAATGCATTTATTAGCATTTCCCTCAAATTTCCAAACTCATTATATAGGTTTGATATTAAGGTTATATCATGATAGACACTGATTTAACTGCGGTGACACACAACATGTTAAAATTAAATAAAACCACTTCTCATAAAGAACAAGAACATGGTCTTCTTATTAATGAAATACCAATGGTTATATAGGCTAATTATGCATTCTTTATAACAACTTGTTTACCATATTCTTCATTCTTTCAAGCAGACATATTTATTTCTATAAATAAATACTAAAGCTTTTCAGTCAAGAGCAGTGAGTGATTTTCTGTCTTTCTTTTGTTGCTTGATTAACATCAATGACTTGGACAATAGCAACTAAATTAGGCTGCTGTCCCTTTAAAACCAAATGCACAGCTGCAATGGATGCAATGTACTGATACACGTTCTCTCCGCTGTTTACGTTCACTTAAGACGTAATCAACTGTGTTTACGTGAATACTCGTCAAAACGGACAATTCGACATCAGTTTGTGTGTAATTCTCCGTTCATGCGACGCGAAAGAGTACTCGCACGCTGCGAGACAAGCTTTCCGTGTGTGTACGCTTCAGTGTCTATAACAAGATAATGCAGCCTGGGAATAAAATAAAACAATTATAATACAATAATACAGTCTGAATTGAGCAGCTCTCTCTTGAGTCGTCAGATTTATCCATATGTCTGCTCTTCTCTTACTCCCACATATTGACATTTTTGAACGTTTTATGAGACGTGCAGCAAGTGAATTAGCTTATGTCCCGCCGGTTCATATGTACGCATTTAACCTCCTAACTATGCAGCAGATTCGTTCTGAATAAATCTCTTCCCAAATAGTCCCTCCCTAACATTTTCGTCTCGTTTTTATTCGTTGACGAAAATGTCAATACATTTTCGTCATAGTTTTTGTTATTCAAAAAGAGTTTTAGTTCGTTATCGTCGCGTTGTCGTCGGTGAAAAAAATGTCATTGACGAAAATTATAACGAAAATGATTTGTCAACGAAATTAACACTGCATCACAACAATCCACAAGTAATCCACACGACTCCAATCTATCAATTAATGTCTTGTGAAGTGAAAAGCTACACGATTGTAAAAAAAAATCCATCAATAAAAGGTTTTTTAACTTTAAACTGTTACTTCTGGTGAAATACCAGTCCATAATTCATAATAATGCTTCCTCGACTTAGAAAGTCCATCCCCTGTTATCCTCTTACACCAAAAACCACCAACATATTTGCTTAGAACTGTTTTTGTAGAGTGTTTTTGCTTGTAGGCGGTGCTTGATCTGTGCATGTTTCTCTCCCGACTCAGATAAGTCAGCTTTTTCACAGTTGAACAGTTGAATTTAGATCTACATGACCACTTTTCACTCTCTTTGGCCCTTAGAATTCTACTGGCTGATATATTAATATGTATATTTCTATATGAAAATGACCCTGTTATGATTGGTTAACCTCTGGATTCTGAACTAGGAAGGAAGCTTTGCGTTTTCATGACATGTACCTTACTATCACATTACCAGAAGAGTTTAAGGTCTAGACTCTTACCTGGGATAACAATTGCTTGTTGTCATCCTCTAAAATCCGGACTTTAGTCTCAAGTTGGCAGATGTAGCTTGAAGATGAATCTGCACAAAGAATAGAGGGGACAAAAGAGAAATTAATTAGAAAATTTGGAAAATGGCATTTTTGTATATAGAACATCACATGAACTATAATTTAAAAGTTTGGGTCAGTAACATTTTTGTATGTTTTTGAAAAAAGTCATGCTGTATTTATTATATAAAAAATACAGTAAAATATTAATGTGAATTGTGAAAATTGTTAAATTACACTACAACTTGAAATTATTCAGAATCATTTGAATGTTGATTTGGTGCTCAAGAAACGGTTCTTATTATTATCAATGCTGCTTAATATTTTTGTGGAATTTCAGAATTGTTTGACTAATAGTAAGTTCAAAAGTTCATTTATCTGAAAAAGAAGTATAAAAAAATATAATAGTCTTTACTTTTGCTTAATTTCATGCATCCTTGAGAAATAAAAGTATTCATTGCTTAAAAAAAACTTTTTGGACAGTAGTGTGTGTGTCTGTGTGTATATATACAGTTTTCGTCTCGTTTTTATTCGTTGACGAAAATGTCAATACATTTTCGTCATAGTTTTTGTTATTCAAAAAGAGTTTTAGTTCGTTATCGTCGCGTTGTCGTCGGTGAAAAAAATGTCATTGACGAAAATTATAACGAAAATGATTTGTCAACGAAATTAACACTGCATCACAACAATCCACAAGTAATCCACACGACTCCAATCTATCAATTAATGTCTTGTGAAGTGAAAAGCTACACGATTGTAAAAAAAAATCCATCAATAAAAGGTTTTTTAACTTTAAACTGTTACTTCTGGTGAAATACCAGTCCATAATTCATAATAATGCTTCCTCGACTTAGAAAGTCCATCCCCTGTTATCCTCTTACACCAAAAACCACCAACATATTTGCTTAGAACTGTTTTTGTAGAGTGTTTTTGCTTGTAGGCGGTGCTTGATCTGTGCATGTTTCTCTCCCGACTCAGATAAGTCAGCTTTTTCACAGTTGAACAGTTGAATTTAGATCTACATGACCACTTTTCACTCTCTTTGGCCCTTAGAATTCTACTGGCTGATATATTAATATGTATATTTCTATATGAAAATGACCCTGTTATGATTGGTTAACCTCTGGATTCTGAACTAGGAAGGAAGCTTTGCGTTTTCATGACATGTACCTTACTATCACATTACCAGAAGAGTTTAAGGTCTAGACTCTTACCTGGGATAACAATTGCTTGTTGTCATCCTCTAAAATCCGGACTTTAGTCTCAAGTTGGCAGATGTAGCTTGAAGATGAATCTGCACAAAGAATAGAGGGGACAAAAGAGAAATTAATTAGAAAATTTGGAAAATGGCATTTTTGTATATAGAACATCACATGAACTATAATTTAAAAGTTTGGGTCAGTAACATTTTTGTATGTTTTTGAAAAAAGTCATGCTGTATTTATTATATAAAAAATACAGTAAAATATTAATGTGAATTGTGAAAATTGTTAAATTACACTACAACTTGAAATTATTCAGAATCATTTGAATGTTGATTTGGTGCTCAAGAAACGGTTCTTATTATTATCAATGCTGCTTAATATTTTTGTGGAATTTCAGAATTGTTTGACTAATAGTAAGTTCAAAAGTTCATTTATCTGAAAAAGAAGTATAAAAAAATATAATAGTCTTTACTTTTGCTTAATTTCATGCATCCTTGAGAAATAAAAGTATTCATTGCTTAAAAAAAACTTTTTGGACAGTAGTGTGTGTGTCTGTGTGTATATATACAGTATATATATATATATATATATATATATATATATATATATGCATTCCTCTTATTTTCAATTCAATCCTTTGAGATCAGGACAGTTAATAGAGTCAAGATGATCAGCAGTTCTGTGTGGCCCCTATTTTTTCAACCTGTGTGATTTTTTTCGGCCCTACTCAAGTTTCTCCAAACATAATTTCTTATGTTATGAAAACCATTTTACTGTGAAAACTCCCTAAAAGTGATTTAGTAATCCCGGAAACTGAGTCATGTTGAAATAGTGCTCCTTTCTATTAGGCACTGACATACAATACCATATCCCAGAATGCACTGCGGCTACACGAGTTAAAGAGAAGACATCTGTCAAAGCAAAAGTAAGACGCTAAAAGACAAACGTTTTGCACAGTTCACATCCTACATGATCACATAAAGGCTTATATACTTTAAAGAGGTCATTTAGACAACAAAGAAATCTCAAATCAGGAAATCTACACTGCCTTTGACACACACAAGCTGCTTTCATTTAAGCCATTTGACATTTGTCTCCAACAGAATCAGACGTCAAAGAAACTAGAAGCAAGGGTAAAAAAACTGATTTCATGTCTGTGAAGTAAAACCCAATGAATCAGGATAAAAAAAAAAAAACTTTTTTGAAGAGGATCCTGAGTGATCCTGTGTTTGGTCTTGTGTGTATGCTGCATTCCCAGCATGCCTTTCATGACCTTTTGGTGATGGAAGGCCTGCCGGCCTGAGTAGATGCAAAAAGTAGCCTCTGCCTCGTAATTTTATGTTTAAAATCCACAAATATCCCTTGCGTACTAGAAACCCTCCTGAAAGAGACCAAGAGGTGCTTAGTTATCTAAACATACTAAAATATCTAAATCCAATGATGAGTCATCTGGCCAATATCGCGAAATAAACCCAAACAGGGTGATCAGGACCCAGAAACAAAACAGAAAGGTCTTGTATCAATCAACTAAAAAAAAAGTAAATTAAAATATTTTTATGTGAGAAAAACATGATAATGCAGCCTGGGAATAAAATAAAACAATTATAAAACAATAAAACAATTTAGTTGTCATTATGCAAATATATTTGCTTGCCGAATGCAACAATTGACCAATCAGAATCAAGTGTTCAAGAGAGTCATTTGGTACATAATTATAATTTCTTGTATTTGAATCACATGATACAATGTCAGCATTTTTTTTGTTGTGTTACAAATTCCAGAAGACAGATGTCATGAGGGTGATGTGGGTGCCATGCATTGGCACCATTCAGGAGTGAAGACTGAAGAGATTAGCTGTTTGAGAGTATGCACACGCACACACTCACGTACACAAACACACACAGAGTGTGTGTCGCACAGGAACTAAGTAAGGATTGTGGGATTGGACAGATAAAGGTAACGGAGACCTTCAATGACAGCAGAATGAATCATCAAGGATTTTCTTGCTTTCATTTTCTCTGAAAGACCAAGGGGCTCTTAGGTGACAGAATAGGGGCCTCCTGTTTAATACTGTATACAAATGAGTTTTGTATTTTAAGCCTGGCCTAAACTAACATTTTATATAGTACCATATTAAATGATTTACATTGCACAACAATTAAAATAATACAATTTAATAATGAAACATTTATCCTTTAACGTTTTTATTTATGAAACATTTATTAGTTGAAGTTACCTAAATTTTTCTTTTATTTTATTTAAAATGATATTTTATACACTACATATTAAAAGTTTGGAGTCTGTAAGATTTGAAAGCTTTTAAAGAAATTAACAAGGATGCATTAAACTGATCAAAAATGATAGTAAAAACATTTATAATATTACAGAAATGTTTTATTTCAAATAAATGCTGGTTTGAAATTTCGATTCATCAAAGAATATGGAAACGGTATTACATTTCCACAAAAAAAAATGAAGCTGTTTTTTGTTTTTTTTTACGAGAAAGTTTCTTGAGCACCAAATCAGTATATTAAAATGATTACAAGCTATTTTAAATTGTACAAATATTTCGCAAATTACTATTTTGTGTATTTCTGATCAAATTAATTCAGCATGAGAGACAGACTCCAAACTTCTGAACGGTACTATATTTCCACAAAAATTAATTTGAGATTTGTCGCACACGTTTCTGCTCACACTGATACCCTTCATAATGATGTTAACAACATCAGTCAAGGATGGGCCGCCCGACCCTTTGAAATGAGATTCAAAGGTTTGTCTCTTATGCCCTTTGAACCCAGAACTAATAAACCATGCCCAGTCCTCATTTTCCAATCAATCATCTTATGCTTTCCCGGCCATTTTGTATGTTTCATCACAGTGAAATCAATGATCAAGACCGTTATCACCACCAGGTGTCATTGCAGCCTCTTACTTGCTTACAGTATCTGATGATCCCTTAATG
Source organism: Sinocyclocheilus grahami (assembly GCF_001515645.1). NCBI lineage: Eukaryota > Metazoa > Chordata > Actinopteri > Cypriniformes > Cyprinidae > Sinocyclocheilus > Sinocyclocheilus grahami. The sequence goes on along the minus strand of NW_015505233.1, from coordinate 1,940,170 downwards.
AGGAGCACCAAACCAATCACTGCATTTGTTTTTTATTCATCTCTGACAATAATACATGCATGAAGATGGCGATTTGAAAGGTAAATTAATTTAAATATAACTCTGGGATGGACACATGTTTATGTGCCCACCAGAACCATAGTGGTAGGCAGAGGTCCTGCTTCGTTAATCCTCTTTGCCAATCCTTGTGACCCTATAATCTAACTACAGTACATCTGATCACCAAGCTGATTAGCGAGGCTGTCTACAAAGCCTGACCGGTTCTGCCACGTACATAACCCCCGCCTCAACCCACCTCTGGCGTTCCCCACCGCTGACCGGAGAAAGATGGAGCGGAACGCTACACTCCCTCCCGCTCCATTCACAGCCGGAGAGTCTTTTATCTCCGCAGGGCTGCAATGCAGCAGGAACTCTTTGAACATGCGAGAAAAATAGTTTTCTACACCCCTCTGTAATGTTTTGTTGGGTAACCCACAGAAATGAGGTATACGCCCAGATCTGAATACAGCCATTATCAGTGTAGAGAGTTAATAGAGAATTGCACAAGCTTTCAATTGTTGACAGTGGAAAAACGAAGGGCATTATGAAAGGAACTTAAACACATATGTAGTCACATTCAAAAAGGACAAAAATAAACTCCCCCGGGTTGTCAGACGAGCGACACAAAGTTAGGGACGGTCGTGAGAGCGTCGCCCACCTCTAGCAATCTCTGCTCAATTGGACATTCTCTGCTGCACAGCGTCCGCCTCTGCGCACAAGCACTGTAGGCTCTCCAACAGAGCACGCAACTTAACATTCAACTCTAACAAGCTGTCCTACTGTGCCTTTGCAGAAACCAAGAGAAACACGTGTTCACGGTAATGCCAGATCTATCTGCTATCGTGCTGGCAACATCTCAGGGTGCGCTTGACTTAATTGGAGAGACACTATGATGTGGAATAGCCTCAGAGAAAGTCTCCCTCTGCCTTATCTGATACTGTCATAGTAGCGACCCACTTGTAATGCCATGTTTTTAGTCTTTCTGTCGAGTCTGTCCGCTTGAGATGTGGTCAGTGTTTTTAGTGTTAATGAGAGTTTAATTAAAAAGTTTTCTGTTAACTGAAATTAAAAATGAAACCCAGCATAACTGGAAAAAAAATCTAAACTCAAAAATAAAACTAAACTAAATTAAAATGGCCACTAAAATAACTAAAGTAAATTTAGGAATTAAAACTTTAAAAATAATTAAAAAAATATCTTAGGCCATGTCAGGGGTTTCAGCTAGAGTCACATTAAAGTGACAAAAAGGTCAAGGAATAGTGGTTAGCAGTTAGGATGCTAATATGAGAAATTTGAATTTGAATTGGGCTTGACATATCTGTACCCTTAACTTTTATCCATAATTTCCTGTTCTCTCTCAACTATAAATCAATAAAAGTGACAAAAACAGTCACATCTGTGGCTCAGGACAAGGAACCCAGGTTCAAGTCAAACCTGGGTCCCACTCCCTGTCTACACTCTACCTTCCAATCAAAATAAGTCCAAAAGTCCACAAAATAAATCTAGATAACTGTCCAAAAACAGTTGGATACTGTAGTAACCTCCATTCTGCAGGTTTCACCCTATCTATCCATTTGGTATCAGCCAATAAATTCTCACAAGCATTTCCACAGAATGAATGTTACCAAATAGCCATGACTGGCAATAAGGCCAAGAAATAGAAATAGAAAACAAAGCATATGTTCTTTACAGGTTGGACAAACATTAGCTTGCAATGACCGAATGGACCTCAGAGGCGAATAAGTGAGGACTTTGATCTCTAGCACACATTGGTTACATAACTGACGTAATCTTAGTCTTGTGATGTCTGGAAACACTGAAGATATTACAGTATGGGTGTGGACGAGACATTTTCAGTGCCAACTTTTGCAGTTCTTGATTTGCACACAGCCACCCAGGCAGGTTGACTGCTGGAATCAATAAAAAGCTCATTAGCTTTTCCAGTTGACCCCACATTCGACTCATACATAAAGTTACACGCTACAAAAACAACTGTACACCCCTCCCACCATCCATGGGTGTACAAGTCCCAGAGCAGCACGGGGAAATAAGCTTTGGTAGGACGGAGGCCCAGGAATGATTTCAATTACTGCAAGATGTGGAAGTGGGGCTAGTCAAACAGTGAGGCATTGTTCCACACCGCTGTGGTCCATCTTGCTGGTGTTAAGCATTTCCCCATGAAACCTGAAGCGGGTTGATATTCAAAGGTGCCTGGATACAGTTCACCCCGCAACCAGAACATCGATCGCCTCTAGCAAGAGTTACATGAACTAATTACGTTTCTCAGGTAACAAGTAGGGTTGTGACGGTGAGTATATTTTCCCACTGGTTAATCGACGTGTGACAACACCGGTAATACCGGTATCACCACGGGGGCGGGGGCGTTCCCTCTTTTCCTCGCTTTCCTTCACTTTTAAATAGCTTGTAAAAGCTGCGTGCGCATTTTACTTTCACTTTCAAATAGCGGCAATTCGGCGTAAAGAAATTGTTCGTTTGAATTTTCCCTCTTTTCCTCGCTCTCCTTCGCTTTTAAATAACTTGTAAAAGTGGCATGCGCATTGTACTTTCACTTTTAAATTAGCGGCAGTTCAGCGTCAATTGCTTGAATGCAACAGCAAAATACAACGTCAAACTCACTTGAGCCTATATATAAAACATAGAACTTTTATTAACAAAACGAATAAAAATACATCATGCTATAGGGCAGGCTATGCCTAATATAAAATAACAAGTAACTTACATAAAGTTTAAATAGGTATACAAAACTGGAAATAGGCTAAGTAAACATGTATAATATATAACCAAATAAATAAGAAACGTAAAGCGAAGAGGCACGGCATACACCTTGATGTCAAATAAAATAAATAAATGACACAAAGTTTAAATAAAGCAAAAATCAGCAAACAATGAGGAAGCAATCAAATAAGAAACGAATGTTTAAAAAAAACTTCCAAAATCACCTTAGATAAACGGCAAAATCAGCAGGCTTTACAAAATCCAAAATATTGCCAAACAGGCGCTTTTGCATCTCGTTCCGAAACTAAATCATCCGCCATCGTCTTGTCTGTCTCACCTCACTCTCCTTGTCAGTCAGCTGGACTCACTCTCCTCACTGGATAAATGAAATCTGATCTGTGATGCGAATGTCATTCGGCACGCTGCATTGAGCAGTCGTGTTCAGTTTTTAATTGTAGTGTCTGTTCTTTTACTGAACTAAATGATTTTTATTACTATAAAAAATCAAAACGACGGTGGGGGTCGGTGACGCGGTGGGCAAGTGACGTAACCGGTGTTGCGGCTTAACACAGGTATCACCGTCAGCACAGTCTATCGCGGCAAGCCTAGTAACAAGTGCTACAAAGTTTCTCATAATAATGTTAAGCATGGAAAATATGAAATTATCCATATGAGAGATGACATAATTATGGAGATGAAAATCATCAAATTTTCTATCATCAAAATGTATTTGTAGCACAAAAGGTGTAACAGAAAAGCTAAATATTTAGACGCTAAAGTTACACTTAACAAATGTAATTTGTTAAGTCAACTGTTAATCGCACTATTTAAAATATGAAGCCAAAAATGTCTAGACACTGTTCTGAACAGTATTTTGAGTAACAATTTATATAAATATAAAATGTAAAAAAGATATTATAAACAAAAAATATACAATAAAATTATATTTTTTTTTTTATTATTTTTTATAACTCAAATTAACAAATGAAAACAGGCAAAAATTGTTTTAATTTTAAGTTTATGATACAAGGCATAAAATCTAAAAGCAAACAAATAAACAAGCAAAAATAAAAACTATAACCCACCTGCATTACAAATGAAAATGCCACAAAATAGCAATAACAGAAGACAGTACTGAGAAAATCAAAGCTGTTGCGTATTTTTAAATAACAATTTATATAAATTTAAAATAAAAATATATAAATCTAAAATAAATAAAAAATATGTTTTAAAAAACTATTACTGCATAATATATAAAATATCATACTGTATATACAATATAAAATATATAATTGTAGCGAATCAGCTCATGGGGAAATATGAATAATTAACCATAACTAGTTATAATTAACTATTCATATTTTAGATCCACTGTAGATATTTAGCTGACCACTCAGGGTCAACTGTCTTGTCAATTCTAAGACGTTAATTTCCTGGTTAAGGGAAATAACTTTCTTACTGTACAATTCTATAAGCTTGTAACGTAAATCTGCATGATTATTGACTCCGGTTATGAGTAAACAATGAAAACGTCAAGTGTGATACAAGTAAGGTTTTATTAACTACATAAACACTTAAACTAGTCTAACATATTACATAAACACATTAAGCCGGTCTAACATACACATACACACACACACACACACATACAGTTGGTATAGGAAAGGGTTAAAGTTTAACTCAGCATAGAAAGAGGCATAAAGAATGAATTCTTTCGAACACTTTGCATGTATATTCAACAGATCAAAACCTTCAGGGATACGTCAGATTCTGAGTTCAAACACAACTTGTAGAAAGGTGTAACTGATACTTAATGCATCAATTAAATCGACTAAGTTTGATACTTGCGTATGTCTGAAAAAGATTCCTGATGCAATCTTAAGGCCCCAAGAACTTGCTTAAGTTGGTTGATGAAAAAGAGCTAGTTTGAGTCAGAATCACTTGATGAATGAAAAGGACTAGGCCGGAGCCCGGCACGAGCTTTGGTATCCTGGAGCGTTTCTCACATCTTCATCTTAGCATCTCACTGAACCACCGAACAGCGGGTCACATGGTGTGTCAGCTTTAAGGACAGAGAAGACCCCCGCCTCTCAAGATGGGCTTATCCAATGAGAAAAGCCGGAATCCCAAGTGGGCGTTTTGAGATCCTGTGGAGTTTATGGCTCTTTGTGTGGAAACATGGTACTTTAGTATCTGAAACTTTGATTGAAAATACTAAAGGTTCTCAGGGCACTAATATATTGCCTACGTACCAACAAATAATATACATTCTTGTTTAGATCATCAGAAGGCGAATTCATAGATACTAAACAAGCTATATGTAAGGTTATATGAATGAGTGGTTTATCGTAAGCATGAATAAAAAATAGTCTATAATACAACAGATTAATACAAAACAGCAATAATACACACAATGGCCTGAAGAAAATGTGTGTTCATTCAAAGAAAAGGTTTTCCTATGAATTAATTAGTAGAAAAGTCAGTTTCTCCTGTGCATTTGTACCGTTCTTATAATTAATTCATAGGAAAACCTTCTTTGAATGAACACCCATTTTCTTCAGGCCATTGTGTGTATTATTGCTGTTTTGTATTAATCTGTTGTATTATAGACTATTTTTATTCATGCTTACGATAAACCACTCATTCATATAAGTAACTCTACCATGTCTAGTATCTATGAATTCGTCTATAATTATATATATATATATATATATATATATATATATATATATATATATATATATATATATATATTCCATATATGATATTTTACATATAATGTCTGAATGTGACTGCATATGCAATGACATTCAGGTATTTTAAAGTGTGATTTAAAGTGAGATAAGTGTACAAATACTTTTACAAGTTGTTGTGTGTGTTCCCTAAAATGACAATCTGACAGTTTGCAGACATCTTGGAATCAGTTACATAAAATAATCTTACTATCTCACGTTCCCAACAGTGACTAGATAAGAGTTCAGCATTATTCAGAGATACAGTGTCCCTGCAGGTCCAACAATCTACTGATGACTCGTGTCCACACAGAAATTATCCAACCATAAATGACACAAGATTCTGCAAAAACACTATTCAAAGGGCTCATAATTAAAAAAATAACCTTTCTCTGGTCAATGGGGCCGACCAAATTACAGCAAAGTCAAGACCGACTGGCACTTTAAAGCAATTGCCAATAACAAGTATTGAATTAAACAGTCTGCTTCCTGTAAAACAACCTTGGCACCGATAGGCAGGAAGCTCTGGCGCAGGTATCCAGTTCAGATTGCGCAAGCTCAGCAGGGAGTGCAGCTCACACATTAACAATCATGAGATGTGCTGATTTCACTCATTAACTGAGTTATGAATCAGGCTCCTGTCCTGGCCCTGTGGGCACGTCTGCAGCACTGCTGTCAGGGCAAATACAGAGACTGTTCTGACGTGAGCTGTAATGACAGCGATGGAACTACAGGGCATTAAATGCACAGTGGAGGCATGTCCAGACTAATACTAATGTCAAAGCACATCGTATCACTCACTTGCCGACAAATATTATGCAAGTTTTCATGCAGACTGTCATCTTCCTGGTTGCTAAAATAATATGCGCTCTGTTTCAAAGCTTCCTACCGAAGCATTATAGGTGTGATACTTATTTTTGAAGCTTATTTTAGCTTATTCTAATGTGATACTTATTTTTTTAATTCTGAAGCAGCATCACTCTCCAGAATGCATTGAGACAAGTGAAGTGAAAAAAAACCATCCAAGATGGCAGACAAACTAATTTACATATTAATGTAATAATATTGTCAAAAGTTTGTGATGAGTAAGATTTTTTATTTATTTAGATATAGATTATATTATTTAGATTACACTTTTATTCAGCAAGGGCAGTAAAGACATGCATCATTTTGAAAAAGATTTCTATTTCAAATAAACACTGTTCTTTTGAACTTTGGATTTTTGTATATGATATTTTTGTATATGTTTCCACAAAAATATTTAAGCATCACAACTGTTAATTAATAACATTAATAATAAGAAACGTTTCTTAAACACCAAATCAGCATATTAGAATGATTTCTGAAGGATCATGTGATACTGAAGACTGGAGTAATGGCTGCTCAAAATTCAGCTTTGCATTACAGAAACAATTTACACTTTTAATTATATAAAAACAGAAAGCAGATATTTTAAATGGTAATAATATCTTACAATATTACTATTTTTACTATATTTTTGATCAAATAAATGCAGCCTTGATGAACATAAGAGGCCTCCTTTAAAAATATTTAAAGAAATCATACACCCCACATTTTTTGAATGGTAGTATGTTTATATTATATAGTTTATCTATAATATAATATAGTATTTTTCAACATCAAAAACATCAATAAAAAATTATATTTATAGTTTTGGTGTGCTATGTAATTTTATGCTTACAATTTAGCATTTGCATTTGCTTAGCAACATCATAACATTAGCTTCTACTGGATCAATTGTCTAATTCAAGTTAGGTTCACTATTTATACTGTAAGGTTTCATTTTGGTTAGTGAGCTGCCTTGCTCTCTATGGCCTATCTAGGCAGCTTAGGTTTTGGAACAGTACCGAAGTGTTCTTCCTTGTACAACTCCCAAAGAGTAGATTTTAAATATCTGAAATGTCACTGAAGATTTAAGGTTGCATATGACTATTAAGACAATTCCAGGAAGAAGGAAATAACAGATGGGAAAAGTAAACAACAAAACTTTCTTATTCATCTAAAACCATGGAGATTCATTCATACCGTCTTCATTCACATAAACCGTCTTCAAAACAATAGCTCTATGTCAAGCCACAAATATAAAAATACCATTCTGACAATGACATATCATGCTGAAGGAAACACCAGAAGGCTTCATGTGCTGAAGAGAGCAGCATGTGTCAGTGATGGAGCGTGTGCTTACAGCCCACAGGCATATTTAAATGTCAACAACTGCTTTTCCTGTATCCTCAATGGGGTCCGCAGCCTAAACAGCCAGAGGCGAAGAAAAGACGGGAAAGAAAAGAGAGGAGACAGACTGAGGAAGAATGGGGAGGGAGAGAGAGGAAGAGCGTGCATGTGCCCTTGTGCACGCAGCCTCGTGCAGAAATGCCACTGTCACTATCAATCTCTGTCTGTGGCGCTAGAGCATGGGTGTAATAAGGCGGCAAGGACGTGAGTCAGTCGTGCCCCCTGCCACTTGCACAAACATCATGCACACTGCCTTGGCAACCACAACATGACCCTCATGAGCAAGACACATCCCACGATGCTCAGTTGAGACCCAGAATGCAGCAGTGCCGCACTACGGCCCACGCATTCTTAATGAACGAGTACAAGTAGCCTACATTCACTCTCAAAAAAAGCTGTCACTGGGACAGTACCCTGTCAAACGGTACACCTTTGTACCATATTTATTTACCCCTAAAATGTGCATTTTAGTACCCTGAAGTTACATATTTGTACTGAAAGTACACATTTTAGTACCTAAATTATACATATTAGTATCTTCTAAAAGGATACTGCCCCTCTGACTTCTTTTGTACCTTTTTTTCTGAGAGTGTTGTAAGCAGTGGAATCTTCCTGTGCCTGTTGAAGTCCATTTGAACAAACTGCTAGCCCAAAATATTTGTTTTACAAATTGTGCAGCATAAATTATACCTCAAATCATGCAGCTTGTTGAGGAGAGGTGATCAGATTTGTGAATATTCACCTGTTTGACAATAAAATGGGTGAAAAAGCTGTATCTAGTGGACAAAATATCATTTCTATCATGACAACTCTCTGAAGATTTTAGCATGGTAACGGATATGACAATTTTAATGTATTTGGTCTTGGCAGCATAGATCTGCTACATGCTTGTAATGATTTCTGCGTCTTTCTCTGATAGTTTTAAATACTTTCACACTTTTAAATACTTTCACACTGCTTTCACACTGCCGACATGTTTGCTGCATTAGTGCGTGACTCTATTTGATCGCATGTTCGGTACATATTATTCGGCCTTTTCACTTTTTGCAATTTTCGGCCGAATATTTTCGGTTGCCGAACATTCAGTGCTTCCCTATACTAGTAAATGCTAACCAGCCATTTAAATGTAAAGCAGCAAGCTCATTGGACACAAGCTCACATGAACCAATCAGCCTATGCCAAGTAGTTTAACGCTGTAAATATCTTCAATTTGCGTTAACAATGCCATCTAGAGATTCATGACAGAACTTGGCATATTTCTGTGAAATACAGTGGGCTCAATAAGATTGGATCAGCCTAGCAAACACCTAGAACACCAGAGCAACCACTCAGCCAAAGCACCCTAGCAACCGCATAGCAACACCTTAGCACAGCGGTGGCCATTTTTGCATTGGCTGGTACTGCTCTAGTGAATTGAATTTAATCTTAATTAGTATGTTTCATATGGAAATAAAGCTCAATTTAAATATTGTTTAGGTCTTTACATATGACAAGATAATTGCAAGTCAAAAAGACAGAAACAGATCATAATATATTGGAATAAGTTATCACAGCAAAGTCGTAATTACTATTATTGGGAAACTCTGAATTTTCTATAAGCACAGAGTTTCAGAGTTGGGGCGTGTTGGTGAAAAAAACATGGTGGACACAATAGATGCAGCATCTGTATTGACAGCACATTTGCTTAAATTATTATTTTTTTATTTACAATAAAACTAGCTAAATTGTTTGTACAAATATGATAGTACTGTACAATTACAGCATCTGCATGAATTGAATAAAAATACACCCGATGCACATTCTTTATTCATCATTTTATAAAATAAGTGGTAAAAAAAATCTTGAGGAAAGAATTTTTTATAGAATGTACATCGCCGCCTTGCTCCAACCAGTGACTTGAATGCAATTAAACTCATAAATACAAACACTCCAGGAAGAAGTGAGCACACCAATAATGGGGGAGAACTAAATGAGTCTCTTCTAAAGTGAACAGTTCACCCAAAAATAACTTACTCATTCTCAAATAAATGTACTCATTCTCATGTTGTTTCACACCTGTGTGCTATTTATTTTTTTCTGTTAAACACAAAAGTGACATTTTAAAGGTGTCATATGATGCGATTTAAATCTGTCCTTTTTCTTTGGAGTGTTACAAGCTCTTGGTGCATAAAGAAGATCTGTAAAGTTGCAAAGACTAAAGTCTCAAATCCAAAGAGATATTCTTTATAAAAGTTAAGAGTCAACCACGCCTACCTAAAACAGCCCATTCTAACACGCCCCCACATATCTACATCACGATGTGGGAAGATTTGTATAACGCCGCCCAAATGTTCACGCAAAGAAAGAAGGTGTAACTTTTATTCTCGCTGTAGTTTTGTTGCTGCCACCATGTCGTGACGGCGCTGTGTGTTGTGAAAGTGAAACTACTCTGTTTGGCCTTCCAAAAGAGGACGATATCCACTTCGTCATGCCTGGAGCTGATCCGTGCTGGTTGCTGAGGAAATAAATCAACTTCGCGCTGTGGATCGCTGGATTGGCTTTCACTGTGGACGAAGTGGAGTCCAGCCCGGGGTCATCGCATGTGGTTGCCGCAAGAGCGCTGGCCACTCCTTCGTCGAATCCGCCGTTCTCAAGCTCGCCCGCCGCCACTCCCTCAAGCCGGCCTCCGCTCACTCTAGCCCGCCGTGTGTGACGCTGTGTTTCGTTGTGAAAGCGAAACTACTTTGTTTGGCCTTCCAAAAGAGGACACGACTAGAAATCAGTGGTTAAGTTGTATTTACAACACTGTTCCAGAACAGTTCAACCCAAATATTCAGATGTGTGCAGCACATTTTATGGAGGACTGTTTCCTGATCCTGGTAGAGTAGACTACAATGCCGGCTGTTCTGACTCACGGAGTGTAAGTAAGTTTTTTATATTTAAAGAATTTGCCACTGATGATTCAAATGCAAGTTTTGAGCAGTGTTAGAGTAGCGTTTGTAGTTTGTCATTTTTCTGATCACAAATGCAGACATGGGTTTATGTTTACACGGCGCGATGCAATGCAACGCGTAAAAAGACAATATAAGTCATTATAATCCGTAATTATGTCCCCACTGGATGCAACAAATGCCTCACAGTATGGTAAGGGGCGTAACATTTCCGTCACATGCTTGAGGTATTCGGCCAATCACAACGCACTGGATAGCTGGCCAATCAGAGCACACTTTTCAGACCGATGAGCTTTGTAAAAATCGACGCATTTCAGAAAAGCGGGGCATAGTTGAGAAACAATAACGTACAGTATGTGGAAAATAATGTGTTTTTTTAACCTTAAACCACATAAACACATTTCATTACACCAAATAAACTAAATAATGTTATTTTTAGCAACATCATATGAACCCTTTAATCAATCTTGTGTAGCTATTTTCCATACAACAACAGTTCTCAAGCTATTTAAGCTCCAAAAAGGGCCAAAAACATCATAAAGGTTTAAAGCCATATGAGAGTTTGTTTGAAATAGACCACATTTAAGTCACTATTCTCTCAAAATGGTGCGCTTTTTTTGTTGTTGTTGTTGTTGTTGTTAGAAAAATTATATAAAATACTTTAAATATTCTCCTTTTGCATTCCCCATAAAATAAACAACAGCATATGGGTGAGTAAATAATGACAAAATGTTCATATTTGAATGTACTATTTTATACTTGATCCCACTGTTAGAAAATGCAAATCAACCTCCACAATCCATTAAGAAAGCAGCTGAGTAACAGCCAGCAGCAGAGTAACAACCAGCAACACAATTAAGGCAAGAAACAATAATAAAAACAGCTTTTTAAAGATTCCTTTGCTGTTTGGCTCTGTACTGCGGAACAACCCACTGCTGAGTGTCTAATTAATGAGTTTCACTCTGTCGGGGGTGCAGAATTCACTTTAAATGCAGTTACTAAGTCACTTTGGATGGACTATCTAGCCATTTTGTCGACTGTGCTTTTTCAAGCAGGCTCTGAAAGCTGTAATCATTTTAAGAGCAGAAATCGGTAGATTAGCAGAGGGGCATATGCTCGCTCTCCCACTACATTTCCCCCCTGTCTGCTCTATTGCCCTCTATCCATTTTGAACTCGATGTTTGTCTTTTTAAAGAGGTGTAAATTGCCCAGGGGTCATCTGTTTGGTTTACTGAACTCATAAGAGTGAATCACGCTGTGTGTTCTTTCAGTGAATAATGATTGCTCAGTGTGTGATTACTGCCAGGTAATTGTCACCACGAGTTTTGCCAGTGACGTTGGAAAATACACAGCAATAAATGTGCTCACGCCAATGTCACATTACGGGCTTATCTGGTCATATGGTTATTTTATCGCTTATCTACAGGCTTTAAAACGACACCGGGGAGTAAAGCACTTAATGGCGGTGAAGGAAAAGCAGAGCATGTCTCCAGACAGCACTCTGGGGAGGAACCATCAGAGGATCTGCTGACACCTCACTTACCATGACTGTGAATGGAGAAGATCACAACTGCCATGCTCAGAATGCAATCCTAATGCATTGCATACTAGTGGTTTTAAAAATAGAAAAATAGTGTTTGTTTACAATAAACCTAGTTTGCAACAATAGACATTTTGCTGCAATGTTACAAGAGACAGATGGATAATTGGTTTAATGGACATTTTTTTTTAAGATATTCACATTTTCTACTTAACAGTTCTTTAAAATACTAAAGTATATACCCACAAACAAACAAACAAAAAAATTAATATAAAACAGTTGTTTAAATAAAAAAATACATTTTAAAATATAAAAAATATACACATTAAAATATTAAAAAATAAAAATAATTAAAGCAAAACATATTAAAAATAGTTATTATGGGTAAAAAATGCATCTATATATTTCCACTGACATCCAATTATTTTGGAATTTTTAATAAAATAATAAAATTTAACAAATAAAAAATTTGTACAAAAATACTTCTGACTCTTCAATCAATGAAAGACTGATAACACTTCTGGTTCATTTGTCTCTCTGAAAACTGAAAATTTAACACAGTGCATTATGGGATTACACATTATGGGATGCACATTTTGGCATGTGCAGTTTGTCATGCAGATTTTCTATGCATACAGAACTTGCACACTCTGCACATACAGTACTGCATTCCTTAAGGAGTTTGTGAGGTAGTACATTATCAACTTTCTGCTTACAGTAACCAATGCATAGTTCTCATTTGTCTTGTCCATCATCACACAAAGGAAATGGTATAAATAGGTAAACAACCTATTGAATCTCAACCTATATGAATCTCTGCAGTGCAGAGAAGAAGAAGAAGAAACCGAAATTAGAGAGAAAAAGATCTTGCAAATACATTATTATAGACTACAAAACGGTTGCAACAAACAACAGAAAAAAATGGAATAATGACACATTCCAGAATGAAAATACTTTTTTTTTTTTTTTATCTAAATGAAAATGATCCGAGTAAATTTCTTCAGAATGCACGGGGCATTTTCTCAACATTAAAAGTCAACACAGGGGTTTGGGGTCTCCCAGCTTGCTGCAGACTTGGCTTGATTCAAAAATAGAGCAGTGAATAAGCGGGTGGCGGAGCACAGCTCTGAGAAACGTGTGGGGAAGATAGACGGCATACCAAGGTATTGATAAGAATGTATCCTAGCAACAAACCCCAGTGTTTGACTAAAGGGCCTGCCAGTGCTTTAGTATTACACCTCCAGCCTATGCCAAATGAGCTTTCTCTTTCCTTCTTTCTCTCTCTCTGCTTACATGCATTCAGCATGCACAGACTGCAGTGCAACTCCAGTACGAGAAGAAGAAACAGCATTATTCCAGTATTTTCTTATTCAAATATTCTCTTACCCGGAAACTCAGTTTTGTGCGTGATCTATATGCTGTGCACATGACTCACTGTTTGATTGCACATCTTATCCTGAGTAAGCACATGATTATTAGGCAAACAGATCCACCCATAATGAAGGAGGAATCTCAAAACACCATTACAGATCACATGATATGGATTTTATTCCTCTACTTGTATCCCTTTAAGCATTTCATGTAAGTAGGTTGTGTGTTTTAAAATTCCCTAAATAGGTAAGGGAATAATTTGAGAGAAGATGTTTAAAGGAATAGTTCCCAAAAAAAACGAAATTTGCTGAAAATGTATTCACTCTCAGGCCATCCAAATGTATATTGTTTCTTCATCAGAACAGATTTTAGCATTACATAACTTGCTCACCAATGGATCCTCTGCAGTAAATGGGTGCAGTCAAAATGAGAGTTCAAACAGGTGAGAAAAACACCACAATAATTCACAAGTAATCCACATGACTGCAGACCAACAATTAACGTCTTGTGACGCTATTATATAAATTATATTAATAATAATAATAACAAATAATAGTGCTTTCTCCAGTGAAAAGTTGTCTCATCTGAATCAGGAGAGAAATATGCAAAGATCAAGGTCCGTTTACAAGCAAAAACAGTTCTATACAAATATGTTAGGAGGGATGCACTTTTTCATTAGAGGAAGTATTATCATAGATTATGGAAGTATTTTGGCCAGATACAATTGTTTGAAGTTTAAAAAATGGATTCTTACAAACATGTCACTTTTCGCTCCACAAGACATTAATAAATGGAGTCGTGTGGATTACTTGTGGATTATTGTGAAGGTTTTATCAGCTGTTTGAACTTTCCTTCTGATGGCACCCATTCACTGCAGAGGATCCATTGGTGAGTGGCTGATGTAATGCTAAATTTCTCCAGATCTGTTCTGATGAAGAATCAAACTCATACTCATACTCAAACATACTGGATGGCATGAGGGTGAAAAAAAATATTGAGCAATTTTTCCTTTTTTGTGTGAACTATTTATTTGAGTCATCTTTAAACGTGGGCCTTTATAGTCCATGTAAAAAAGTATAAGCAGCAATTTTTTAATTGAATGTAAGTGGTCAATGATACCGGAAGCAGTCAAGATAAGAGCTTGACTATGGCATCTAGGATTTTAAACCATATTTTGGGGGTAACCTACAGCACATTATAGAGGCAAGAGTGACCTGTTTATGTATACTACTTCCACTTCAACAAAAACTGGTATAACAAAGACAAGTATGTCATACAGGCAATGTATACATGTGCTATTTTCTCTCCCATTAAGTCTGAAGTTTCCCCCTCAAGGTGATGATCTGCAATTCAATCTGGCATGTGAGAAATTACAGCTTCTTAACCAATAGAGGAACAAAAAACACAATTTTAACTCTGTTGTACCATGTTTAGTCATGGAAATCAACATTTGTTAAAGCTTCCTCAAGGACAGGTGTGCTGAAGACAGCGATTTCCAAATACACTTCACCTGGCAAAATACAAAGACATCTCACAAGACAGATCTGACAGTTTGAGGGCACCGGAAAAAAAACCCCAGTCTTTCAAAAAGTACATTTAGTGGGTTTTTCAAGCAACACTGCATATTTAACAGTGCTTTCTAACCCCCAACCCTAACAATTAAACTTCAGCGTGCAACTCGTTCAATCAAAGAAACCTCAAAAAGTGTGACTTATCTCGGTGGCAAGTTGTGCAAGTTGAGTCAAGCAGCACTCAAACTTTCTTCAAAAAATGTTAAAATGTAGTTTCTGGAACAATGCTTACACTATGAAGTGCAAGTAGTACCACAAATGCAGTGCTAAGGACAAGTGCATGACTCACAAAATCCAGGAAATCAAGTATTGAGTACTGATTCGCTTCACTTGTTGCCCAACAATGGCACATAAAACCCATTTGAAAATTCATGAACATGCCATTGAAATATCTTCTAGAGCAAATACTCTGATAACACCGATGTCACCCGACTTCATGTTCTCACAAGTTTGTCTTTACAGAAGAGCGGAAGGAAAGATTACACTGTGTCTCTAAGGTCTTCCCTCAGAGAGGGTTGAGAATCAGTTTAGATAGTTGACCGCAAGCAATGTCAATGGAATAAAAAAATTAAGTAGAAAAGGGGCAGGAAGTAAAGAACATGAAACAGAGATGCTCCAGAACTAGAAGACACTCTCATGCCTGAGCAGAATGACGTTATGGCTCTATTCCCTTGTGGTCTTTGAAGGACTCTTTCCCCTTTGTGCTCTGAACAATACTGTTGGACAGATGGCTCAAGCGAACCAAGGGCGCACAACCTCACACCCCCTCTAGACAGAGGCAGGGGTCCCGTCAGCCCCATTCCCCCTGTGTCTAGAGTGGAGGGACAACATAGAAGGACAATAGTGAGAAAGATCCATCCAAACACCTCCAGAGTGGTTCAAAACTGGTGATATGATCTGCAAAATTGTCTGGATATCAACTGTGATTAGCAAAGAAACAGATTTTGATATTAAAACAAGCACGAAAGAAAATATGTGTGTAGAAAGAAGCTATTAAATTAAACATCTGCTTTTTTGCACAAACAAAGTTTTTATTGAATGTCAAAAATGAATGAAGCGGAACTAATAAAACTGCAACCCTACATTCTACAATGAGACACAACATAGGTGTGTGCTGGAAGAAAACTCCACATAAGTAACTGGAATATCAAATTATTGGGAAACCATCATTCAAAGAAAATTAATGCAGCAATAAAAGACTCATCTGACCGGAATCATTCATGCTTGGCTAGTTTCCTCCAGAGGTAGCATGCCAAGACAAAGAACCTGAGTCAACAAGATCTGTGCAATGGAGCTGAAATCTGAACTTCCCTTTGACATCAACGAGTAGGACCAAGGGCTGCACTCTGGAAAACACTGACCCATTTCAGAGCTGGCATGGAAAAGTGGTCCCATGTTTGGAACATCAATTGACATATGCATTCTAAGCTATTACTGAGAAAGACAAGCACTAGAAATAGTACTTATACCTTATTTTCCGTTTGAAATTTGGCTGTCACTGTGCGTTTGCAAAAGCGAAAACGCAAATGGTAATGGAAGATTTATGCGTTTGGATTATGACACAATTTATGCGTCCACATATGGAAAGCGCAATTGAAAATATAATTTGCAATTCCTTTTAAAAATTGTCTGGAATATCCTTCCATAAAGTCAGAGATAATAAATAAATTGATAAAATAATTAAGTAGCTAAAATAAGGCATTATTACAATTTTCTGAAAATTAAATGCTGTCTAAAGGCTGGTAGGAAATTCTGAATTAAATCAATATTAATTCCAGGGGTGGCGAACTCCGGTCCTGGAGAGCCGCAGTCCTGCAGAGCTCAGCTCCAACCCTAATTAAAACTCACCTGCCTGTAGCTTCCTAGTAACACTTCAGGCCTTGATTAGCTTGTTCAGGTGTGTTTGATTAGGGTAGAAGTAAAACTCTGCAGGGCTGCGGCTTTCCAGGACCGACGTTCGCCACCCCTGATATATTCTATCGACAGGCATAGTTTTTTTTTTCTCCTCAGGTGTAAACAAATAAATGTAAGGCCTAAGCCTAATGGTGGGTAGACATAAATCCAGTATAAACTTAATATAAACTATTTTTTCAGATAATAATTTACATTCGATTATTATTTTTCACAATATAAATTTGTGTTTTTGCATGAAAATATATAGCTACCTTTATATTTTAGAAAGGAGATCATCATATTTTGTGGGTCAACTGCATTAAAAAGTTTGATGACCCATTCCTTAAATGGGCAGTTAACCCAAAAAATTTACTTCAGTAATCATCTATTCAAACATGAATGAAGTTTCTGGAGCTTAACAGCCAACTGGCCAAATTTCAGTTTTGCTATATGGTAAAGAGCTTCCTAGATTTGAGGGCAAGTAGATGATTGCCAAATTTTCATCAGCTATCCCTCTAAATCCAATAAATATGAAAAAACAGCCCCCAAAATCCTCCACAAACGTCACATGCTGATTGCATTCCCTTCATGTGGTCCAGAAACCCAAACATACTTCTTCTCAGTCATCTCACCCCAGGTGCCGTCCAGTCTCCTGACCCACTATATCTCTGAATACAAACAGTGCTGCCCCCATCTAGCTCCAAAGGATCAATCAACCAGCTGATAATACTGTTGCTATGGAACTCACCACCTACCCAGTGCTGCCACCCCTCCCATGACCCTCTTTCCATCTACTGCCTTCATAATATTTTCCACAGGGTAAAAGAGAGGAGGGGACAGGAAAGTGAGGGAGAGCAGAAAAGAAAGAACTGAGGTAGAATGTTATACAAAACAAAACCAGGTTTTTTTCGTATGACTGGTTAATTAATTCAATCTGGACATTCTTCGGCTTCAGTGGGCAGAAATTTCAGGCTCGTGTAGGCATGCGTAAATTTATTTATTCAGTGGTGACTTCATTACCTTACATCTGTTCAGCTCTCTGACAGGGTTAACCAGTTCACCGACCACAGCTGACTGCATTTCTTCTTTCTGAGCATCCAGAGTACAAGAGAATTTAACAGTTAAATACTGATCCCCCGCCCCTTCGGCAGTATTCACTCAGTAACAATGTGAAACTTCCACTATTGTTGTCATGGAATGTAGAAACTCTGGACAGCCAACTTTGTAAATACACAAAAGTGGCGATATCTCAGAATAGAAAACTCATTTGGGATGCTTCATTTTTGTACTACAAAGCATGTATAGGATGGGCACAATAGCTAAACATTCAAAAGCATTACAGGAAAACAACAACTAAAATCATTATTAAAGATTTAGTTCTCTCAGATTTACATGTTTTAAACCAGTGATATTTTTTTTCTTCCATAGAATACAAAGATGTCTCAGATCATTTTTTCCATCTATTGTTTAATTCTTACAAAGCCATATGACAGGTTTGCGTGAGAAACAAAATGAAATGTAAATGGTTATTCAGTGTATAGTATTATACACACACACACACACACACATATATATATA
>NW_015505233.1:1908948-1921379 GCF_001515645.1 Sinocyclocheilus grahami | reverse complement strand
TATATATTTTGTTTTGTGTGTTTGTCAATTTTATTAGTTTTTTATATTTCTTATTTATATTTTATTTATTTTTATTTCATTATGTGCTTTTGTCATTTTTATTAGTTTTTATATATATTTGTTATTTTTGATTTATTTCTTTTTTTTTTATTTAATTTAAAATTTTTGTCATTTTATAGTACTTCAATTTCACCAAGGCGACATTTCAATTTATTCATCTAATAGGCTATTTAAAGTTTTTGCTATTTCAGCTTTATTTCAATTAACAAAAAACATTTTTAATAAAAAAATTGAAAAGGTTTTCCTTAACAACTACATCCCTGGTTCAGTGAAAATACATTCAATCATAACTTTAAATATGGTCAATCATACACTTTAATATGGTTTACACCAAAATTATGTCAACGACACTGAATAATAATTCATTCTTGTGTATCTCATGACTTTCATGACATCAAGTCCTCCACGATGTACATTACACATCATGCTTGAATGTACATAAACTATTGTAGAATGACAATGAAACCTACAATTTTCTATTAAGGCCAAATTCTGTATACATCAACAGACTTCTGACATTTCTGAACTGAAATCCTCTAAAATATTATTCAAAAAACTCCCCAGTTATTTCTAACCCTTTCAGTTTCATTCTGAACAGAAGGCCCTTTCCAGGAACAACCAAGTCAGCTTTGACAATTGGCAATGTGTTCCAGACTGGAGTGTCACATGAAGTTAGGTGTGATTACGTTCATTAACTTGTGAATCTGATTAAGAAGTTTATTGAGAGTGAGAGTTATTGAGAGTATTGTGATTCTCCACACGTAAAGATTATCAATGAGGTTCTGTGAGAGAAAACATCTTCCTAATTCACACCTAGGCACGGTCAAGGCTTTTTAATCATTATCATAATAACACAAGTCAGAGCTATAAACCCAACAAGATGATTAAACGCAAATCACATCACACCAGTGATCGCAAAACCACAACATTGTATACAAAACTGAGGGACTGGCTTACTAAAAAACCCTCTTTACTAGTGCCTTAGTGTATAAATCACTATATTTTTTTGAAATACAGCACTAAACACCATCTTCCCCTCAGCCATAATCATCGCTAGCACTTCAGAGTTGCTGGTCCCAGGAGACCATTTTGTAAACGTCAGCGGACTAAAGTGGAACAGCCCAATTACAAGCCCATTTAAAGCTTGCTTTGGCAAAACCGCCTCACAGGGACACGGATGCTTCATAAGATTATTATTTTCTTTATGAGGCAAAGACAAGCGGCAGGGAACAAGCAATAACACGGTAAACTTCAGATTCAGCAGAACCAAAGACCCCCTCCGACAAATCTGAGCAGTTGGGGAGGTGCTTTCCATCACTGCAGTGTTGCCAATTTGGCGATTTTGTCGCCAAATTTAGCTACTTTCTCATTGTAGCTGCGACTTTTTTTTATTTTTTGCGACAAGGAGCTATTTTAGCTAGATTTAAATAAAACTAGCGATTTTTTTGAGTTTTTTTTTTATTTTTTACTTGGCCACGCCCTGCCGTAGGCCCGTGACCTCTCACGTTTGCTCTCAATCATGCCAGTAGGTGTGTTCGACTTGAAGCACGGCTACAGACGGCAGTCAACGAGAGCAGCCGCTTGCAGTCGGGGGCGGAGTTGAAAACAGAGCCGTCAAGCTGCTCCAGTTAGTGACGCTCACGCGGTGTTTGCATACTCTGTCACAGATGAAGTGAATTAAATGCAATATTTGTCAGATATACAGACGTTTCAGAAATGTTTTCATGAGCAACAGATATCTACTGATTATATACTGCTTAATACATCGCCATCTGTTCAAGAATAAAGTTCAATGTAAATATATACTATTTAAATACTAATAAAGTGGGGGAATATATGCTTTCATCAGTGTTTTATGATAAACGTGACTCAATATAACATTGCGACTACAGTAAAAAAGCTTTTACTGTTCTAAAAACACAGATTTGTGGCTATTATTGGAATTGAAAAGGTTACAATAAACCCGAAACACACGTGATAGTTGTCATACGGTGAATCTGGCCAATCGTGAAATGGCTGTGTCGTCATCAACGCTCCTGCAGCCGCTCTGGAGAAACTGCGCCGGCTGAGTCAGCATTTGACAATAGGCTTGTTTGAGATGCACCTTGCCTTGCCTGAAATGAAGGCGAGAGTAGGCGGCTGCAGTGAGGGGAGGAGTGAAATAAGCGCAGGCAAGACGGACAGTTCTGACCTCTAGAAGTGAACAGATACCTACGAGATCAAAGGCAGATATTGCGTTATTCTCACTTACATGCTGTGTTGCTAATAAACATGATATAATTTCAGTTCTGTTGCTTTTATATGAAAATAAATATGATGAACAAGACACTCAAAGTGCTCGCTATTTAATTCCATACGAAAGGTGTATTTATCATCCATTTTTACTTTAATACAAACATGTACTTTAGATTTTTATAGAAATATGACAACAATCACATTATCTCACACAGAGATCGCGCTGTCATAGTGTTTGGGAACATTCATGCATAATTTAAATACATAATCATATGAAATCAGATAAAAATGAAACATTTTAGAAGAGAACCGCAGCATCACGGTTGTCTGAATATTGTTTGTAGTGTGATCAACGTTTGCGTAAGTAGTAGATGTGTTAAGGAAGTAACACGTAACATTTTATTTATATTTTGCTAAAATGAACGAAGTGAACGAAATGACTCAAAAAAAGATTTGTTCATTTTGCTTAACGAGACTCAAAGGTCCGAGTCGGTAAAATGATCCGAACTTCCCATCACTAGTCTGAACCAATGAGCATTAATCTGTGTCGTCAGTCAGTCATTTCCCATTATGCTTTTGATCAGCCCAGTCGGTGGAGAGCAACTGCGCTCGACTGCACAATCTGACACAGCCGCCTCGCCGTCGCGAGAGTTTTTTTGCACACGTCAGCATGACATCAGAGCAAGTCGGACGTAACTCGGACACTTTTCTAACCGGCATGCATCTCGCGGTGATCACCGGTGATCGATTCTGTGCAGAATTTGCTCATCTCAAACAAGCCTAGACAAGCATTTCCTAATTTCACTTCAGAATTTTTTGTTATACTTAATCTTTTGTTATGTATTTTTATACTGTAATCATTTGTAAAGTGTATATATATATATTTACTTTCTTTTACCTTTACCAAATTTACCTGTATTTACTTTGTTTTCATATTTGGCGACTTTTTGTGAAAAATGGAGACTTTTGAGGGTGGTTCTAGTGATTTTCTGAGGGAGGGGTTTGGCAACACTGCATCACTGTTTGTTTTTAAAAGAACAATGCCTTGCATCAACAGCTCAAGACGTCATCAACCAGGATGCACATTTGCAGAGTCACTCGAGTTGCCACTGGGTCTGATGCAAAAAAACACCTTTTAACTAGTATCGCTTTGATCTTTACTGTTTGGTCACCTGAAAGCATGACTAAACAAGAACTGACATGGGGAATTAAAAAGTGCAGCCGTGTAATCCAGTATTTGGCATTCCCAGGAGAACAATTGAATTACCTCACAGATTACTTGAGGGAATTCATGAGTTCCCATCATTGGTAAAGAACTATAAGCTATCCAGCTAACTGAAATGTCAATGAATACTAAGACAATCATTCTAAATCCAATTCAAAGCACAAGAAACCCAGGGGCTTTTTTCAAAGGGGTGACCTCTAGACTGAAAGATTCACTCGTAAATTGGGATCGGTTTTATGACAAGCCAGACATCTGTACCTTTGAGTGGCGCAGAAGGGCTCTAAAGGCCTGATGGAGGGTCTTAAATGGGGGCAACTGAAGGCCTTTTCACTCCAGCCGTGGGAAGAGTCAAGGAGGAGTGTTATCTGAACTCTGAAACAGAATCTCGACCCCAGCCACTAAACCTTCAGTCCATTGGTGGCTTGCTGGGGGGCCAGAGGCTTTTCAATGCAGGACAGAACCACTTTCACCCAAGAGACAGATACATGACCTCAAAGTCAGGTCTCAGGATGGTGTATCCATAAAATGATTGTAAAAATGTCATATTACACTTAAAGGGACAGTTCAACCAAAAGTAAAAATTCTGTCATTATTTAGCCTACTTACCATTATGTTTCTCCAAACCTGTATGACTTCCTTAGCGTTAAACATAACAGAAGATATTTTGATAAATGTCCCAGTTTTTTCCCCAATGGAAACCAAAACTGTTTGGTTACCAACATTGTTCAAAACACCTTCTTTTATGTTCCACAGAAGAAAGTTGGGTGAACAGATATTGCACTAAAAAATTATTTTTTTAAAGTTTCACACAGGTTTTGATGCAAGTCACGTAGGAAAGAATAGGAATTCTTCAAGTTCTAACTATGTGGTATGGGGAGCAGGAATGTTCTTCTGGTTGGTTGGCAGTCCAAGTTGGTTGTTTTGAGTTTTGTAAACAAGGAGAGACGCAACCTGTGGCTCAGATTAACTCATCAGGGGGTGAAGCCTGGGAAAGAGAATGCAGGCCAGCCTAATCTCCCTCCATGACTGAACACAAGCTTAAATACAACGCTACTATAGTTCTAAGAATGCACTGCAGTTCACCATTGACTATATTACAAAGGAAAACAGGGTTTCAACATTTCTAAACATTTTCTAAAGAAAACTGAATTCTGCTTGTCTATGCACTTGCCAACATGATGCAGGTTGTTGCTATGTGGTTGCTGTTTTCTGAGTAGTTTTAAAGCTTACAAAAACATTAATTATTATTAAAATGATTAAATTATGGATTTAAACCCTAATCTTAGGGGTTGCTTTGCAAACTCATTTATGGAATGTTCGTGCAACAATAAATCAATCAAGATAATGACAATTCAAATCATATGGAAAAGCAAGTCACTTGTATGACAGACAAAATAGAGGCTATATGCAAGTCATATTATGAGATAAACAGTCATATTTTTCACTCTGAAGTGGAAACAGGCTTCCATAAATTCTCAAGTAAACAGCATACTAACACTAGACAGATTAGCCTTTTTAGATTTTCTTTAAATGACTTGTGCTCCATACATGTGCCTGACAGTGTGGATGCTACACTCTTAAAAATATAGGTGCTTCACGATGCCATAGAAGAACCTTTTTTGTCTAAATGGTTCCATAAAGAACCTTTAACATCTGAAGAAACGTTTCACAAAAGGTTCTTTGTGGTGAAATAAGGTTCTTCAGATCATACACTCTCAGAAAAAAAGGTACAAAAGCTGTCACTGGGGCAGTACCTTTTCAAAAGGTACACTTTTGTACCTTTTTGGTACTAATATGTACACTTTAGGTACCAATATGGACTCTTTAGGTACAAAGGTGTGCCTTTTGAAATGGTACCGCCCCAGTGACAACTTTTGTACCTTTTTTTCTGAGAGTGTATGAAGGTAAGAAAGAGATGCTTCTTTAAATAACCAAAAATGGTTCTTCTATGGCATCGCTGTGAAGAACCTTTTAAGCACCTTTATTTTTAAGAGTGTATGGCATGTCATGATGGGAGAAAGGTTGGGGGTGGAGTTGTAGCTTGGCAGACAAACTAAGGATCACTGAATAATCAGATGAAAACAGCCTGGTAGGCGTTGGTCAGATGACGGGCATCTAAAGACAAGTGCAAGCAAAGGTCTCTGTCTAACAGTATATGAAAGTCTGAAATAAATAGCAGAAGCAAGAAACCCAATGTTCTATAACACCGAATAATAAAAAAATATAAATTTTTTATATAAAAATCATTCCGAATATCTACTCACATCAAAAACACTTTTGAGAATGTCTAAAACACCATAAAAAAATTGTTCACCCAAAAATGATAATTTGATGTTTATCTGCTTACCCCCAGGGCATCCAAGATGTAGGTGACTTTGTTTCTTCAGTAGAACACATATGATGATTTTTAACTTGAACCTTTGCAGTCTATCAGTCGTATAATGCATGGCAATGGTAACAAAATCTATGAGAGTAAAAAAAACATGCACAGACAAATCCAAATTAAACCCTGCGGCTCATGACGACACATTGATGTCCTAAGACACGAAACGATCGGTTTGTGCCAGAAACCGAACAGTATTTATATCATATTTTACCTCTAATACACCACTATGTCCAACTGTCTTTGGGCACGCGCACGGCATCCGGTGCGTGAGGTGTGTACGTGCTCTGGCGTAGTTTACGCAAGAGCCGGAAGTGATCTCTCGCGCGTATACATCACTCATTGTTTACACAGTGCACAGTCATTGTAGGTACGACGGCTAATCAAAATGGTACTTACTTGCGCTTATCCGGATTGTTCAAACCGACTTAAAACTAAAAGATTACATTCTGAAAAGACTCATTCGGGAGTGGTGACTTTCCACGTATTCCCAACTTCTGTGCCTGCTCGCCTGAAGTTATGGTTGATTGCTCTTCGGCTGGATATCAACACACCCATTAACGTAAACTACGCCAGAGTGCGTACACACCTCACGCACTGGATGCCGTGTGCGCGCCCAAAGACAGTTGAACATAGTGTTGTATTAGAGGTAAAAAATTATATAAATACTGTTCGGTTTCTGGCACAAGATAGATAGATTTTGTTACCATTGCCATGCATTATACGACTGATAGACTGCAACGGTTTGTGTTAAAAATCATCATATGTGTTCTACTGAAGAAACAAAGTCACCTACATCTTGGATGCCCTGGGGGTAAGCAGATAAACATCAAATTTTCATTTTTGGGTGAACTATCCCTTTAAGAACCCTATTGTTAGACTTGAGTGAATCTTGCTGATGGAATAGACCTGGCCTACTGAGTGAATGTGTCTAATGTGCACTTTTATTGCAACACATTCATGTTCTTAGCAGATGCACAGATTCTACTCTTCTTTTATACCAAAAATATACAGGCAAGATATGCACATAACACATAGCTTGTACCTACCAGAGAGATTTTGAAACTTTGTATTAAATTACATGGTAGCATTCCTCATTAGTAAGTCATTTAAGATATAAACATCTGCTAAACTTGAAAATTATACAAATATCAACCGTCAATTTCCTCTGAGTACAACTCAATGAGAGGCTGAACAGGGGAAGGCAATATATAAGTAGCCGTGAATTAAAAGGAATAAGCCAAGCTGCACTGGGACATGTGATTCAAAGGATAAAACTTAAAACAACATAACCAGTACAGCTATATAACCGTACAGCCAAATGTCACGCTATGATGTCAGATAATTTGGTATCAGACAGTCCATGCAAATCAAAAGTAAACACACAAAGTACATGACGTAATAGCACCTTCAGGCACTTGTGACAGATACACACCCTCTATTGAGTTACAGGTTAGTGGCATTAAGACAGAACAGAAAGACAAAAACAGAAAGGAAAAATCTTTGTAATATCCTCTGACTAAAACAATGACAGCAATGCATGTATTTTATCCACAAAAAATGTATTATTTGAATTACACACTACCGTTCAGTAATATTTTATTCAAATGTGTCACGGTTTCCACAAAAATACTAAGCAGCGCTGTTTTCAACAATAATAGTATTTCCTGAACACCAAGTCAAAATATTAGAATGATTTCTGAAGGATAATGTTACACTGAAGACTGGAGAACTTACAGACTCCTTCTAATGATCAATGTACATCATTTTCAACCACAAATGAGTTTCTCTTCCATATGTGCATGAAATGCCTGTTACCTGAAGTATAAAGTATTGAAGTATTGACAGAACTAACACAGTGCACCAACGTCACAAGTCCAAGAGATTATTAAACCCACATTAGACCTGACTTCATGGGCTGAAGCAATTAGTGTTGACCATGTGTTAATACTGCCACATATACAAAGAAAGCCTGAAGCCACAACTGCCTGTATAATCAGTGTTTCCCAGGAAACCAATGGAAGTCTCAATCACTGCATGTTACTCACTGGCAAAACGGTGAGCATTCTTTTCTATATTTGGATGCCAATGCACACAATTGCATAAAACTTTCAATGTTAAAAGGGCACCAGAAAAATTATTTTATAGGCATGTTTTGTAAGTCATCTGTCAAAAGTGATAACTGAAAAGAAGACAATTACTCATGAAATATGAATTACTTTCATTATTTCAAATTCTTGATTTACAGAGTACGTTTTGTTTGTTTTTACTTATTTTTTGTATTACTTTCAGGGGGAAAAAACTTTCTTCATGCACAGGATCTGCTAAAACACCATCATTTTGGAGAAATGTGGGATGTTTTCAACTAAACCATTAATCCAAGAGTCCAAACTCACCGTTGAGCCCAGTCGGTATGCTTCTGACAAGATGGTTGGTTGATAGATCATCCATAGACCTCCTGATAGACATTATCTTTCCCTCTGAAGGTTTGAGAATATGGCTGTGGTGGTGATCAGGGCTTCCAGCACTGCCCGTGCTAGAGGTACTGCTCCCATCTCCAACATCCCTCACAGTTGCAGAACCTCCGTTCAGATTGGTCAGACTGGATTGGCTGTCTATGGAGTTCCTGGATCCGGCTCCATTCCTCTCATCATCTAACATGAGGATGATCTCCTTCAGCTCCACGTTCTCTCTCGTCACACTCTCCTGGTTGGTTTCTAGGTCTTTCAGTTTTTGCTGGAACATACCAACCTCCTTCCACATAACACTGGCAGTGTACCTGCCAAATCTCTGCCATTCCCTGGACAGCTTCTTCCCTTTCTGCCGATCATCATCCAAGAAACAGCACAGTTCTCTAAGCTCCTGGTTGTCTTCTTGCAGTTTCTGGTTGACCTCCTTCAAGCTCCGTATTTCGTGGAGATGCACTTGTAATCTCCGGTTGACGTCCTTCATCATGTTCCCGTGTTCCACCATCAAGTTCATCTTTTCACTATCCACTTTCCGGAGTCTCCTAAGCAGCTCCTCTTTGCTACATTTAAGCAGTTCTTCATCCGATATCTTACTTAAATCATCCCTTGGGACGTCTATAATATTTTTTGCCATATTCCCGTGGTTAAAAGTGGTCTGACGCGAGAGATCTAGTTACGAGTTTTTAATCATTCCTTTGCGAAAACGTAGCGAGCAATATTAAACTCATAATTAAAATTAATCCAGTTTTTCGAAGGACGAAAGATGACGAAAAAACTCACGTAGCTGACCCGCTTTAGATATAAATTCCCCTTCTGTCGTTATTTCATATTTGTTTCAGCTGGGATCTCCTCTTTCTGACACTGTGCCCGGTGATGTGACTCTCCGATCGCGCATCCAACCGCTGAGGCAGATGAATGATGAGAAAATGCGCCTGTAGTTGCGCTTCAGCTCAGCGTTCAGTGAGGTCAGCGCTGTACGCGACGCTTTGGCTGCATTGCCTGCTAATGCCACTTACCTCTTCCTATAGGGGGCGTGTGACGACTCAGTATTCACCTTAGAGCTGCTTTCAAATATCACGTTTTTGTCCTGGTAGATATGTATACGGTAAAATGTGTATAAAATACTTTAAAAACTGTATTATGGAAAATATATTGTGAATAAAATAGGAACATAACATTGGGATAACATTAGACAAAGACTGCACTAAAACAGTATTTTGACACTGAGGAACTTGTTTGGCTATTTCTGAAAATTGACAGACAGACAGTCAGACAGACAAGAAAGAAAACAGAATTTAATTTAATTAGCTTCTGCCTCTCAGACCACTAGGGGCCCTTGGCCCAGTGACGGCGCTACACCGGGGCTAGGGGGGGCTATAGCCCCGTCAGAATTTTGAATAGCCCCGGTTTAGCCCTGGTTTACTCTGACGTCATCAATATCATTTATTTTCTTAGCACCCCCACATATTGGTCTAGTCCCCCCTTAGCACCAGTAGAGAGAAAATACCTGCCTTGGCCCCTTGATGCATTCAATGTGAGATACTCACTAAGAACCGGCTACTATTTTAGATGTCTAATGTAAGCTTACTAAAACACATTTTCCAATTTTTTAATACTAAACTGTCCATGTAGTTTGACGTAAGATACAGTAAGGGCCCTGTCGCTAGGGGCAACATGGAATAGGGGGTCTCAAAAGACATTTGCCCAGGGGCTTTTCAGTACCCCTAATTGAAACACATTACCTCATCCAGATAAGATTACAAATAGTTTAATAAGCTTAAAAGAATTGCACAACTATTCACTGGCAGCATCAGTGACACATTAAGTGTAAAACTAATAATGTAGTGGTATTTATAACACTACCAAGTGCTTGATTGCACCACTTGAGGTGTGTGAATGACAAATGATAGGGTTGAAAACAAGCAAAAGAGTGGTAGGCATGTTTCAGCCAATAGGGAATCAGTAATAGGCCTATTCTGCTTCCAAAGCAGTTCATAATCTTCGTGTGAATGTGGTTACAAAAATAGCTACCAAGCTTTCAGCAAGCATTCAAATGACGCTTAATTTCGTTAATAATAACTTTCTGTTAACATGTTTGACCTATTTTTAAACAATGAAGCATTATAGTATGAACATTCCAGAGGATATTAAAGAATACAGCAACATCAGGAAATTGCCTATTCATATGTTAATACGTCCTGTATTGTGAATGAATGCATGAGTAAATTTAAATATCAAATGATCTGCAATCACTTAAGCCTTTAACTTGGATTCTTGTGTGAACACAACGCCACCTTGTGGCTAAAATTACTCAGCGCTCACCTCTGTAATTATTATGATATCAAGCATTCATTAATCAGCTGGAATCGCTTAAGAACTGCTGAGAGACTCTTACAAAAACAAATATTATGGCTGGAACTGACCCAGAGACTGCAAAGAGCCTGCAGAAAACATTCAAAATGAAAACCTTTCACAAAACTACACATTGCAATTCTATGCAACAAATAAACTGTGGACACCAACACATAATATCACCACCTATCTCTATTCTTTAGAAATGGGAATACTATTTTATATAATCTGATTCTATTATCTCATCACAAAAATAAAGTAGAAACAGACGCACTGCACATTAACAGCCATTAACCAACATGCAGCTACTTAACGGCTATTTTTGTTTCTGAAATGTTTCCAATACAGGGGTTAAAACGTCATTCAGAGACCTAAAACCCTTAATCATTACAGGAACTGATTACAAGCAAGACTGAAGCTTCATGTTTGCATGCTCATTCAGATATAAAGATGAAATACAATTAACTTTCGTATCTAGATTTGCTTTAGGCTATGTATTTTCTGCATACTTGGGGTCACACTGACTCAGAACAGAGCAAAAGTGTTACTATCCTGGATAATAGCCTAATCACCTTTCTTAAAACTTTATAAGTAGTCATAGAAATGTTTCACTATACTGGGTTTTTAATTAGGTCAGACAAAAAGATTTTGAATTGTATTTTTACACATAAAACAATAGCAGACTTTAATACACCAAACAGTAAGGAAATCAAGCTTATTTCAATAGAACATGAGTACAAAGGGAGGGGATCCAAGTGTTTGAAATATTACTGTAAACTATGATTGCATAACAGCAAGAACAGATGGAACAAAGCTTATTGTTTTATTTCCGCACATTGAAAGCTAGTGCTCACACTTTAATCCTCATTTTCTATTGAGACTGACTTTCTGTTTGGTTTCTGTATAAAATAACAACAATTGTTAAATGAATCTATTATTTTCCTCTTCAAATATGCCAGTGTTAATCTGACCTGACATGAAAGCTCAATACACAAATATAATTCAAATTTTATAAAAGCAGACACTTTCCAGAAAGTTGATTTGTTCCATTTCACTCCAGCAAGAACACATTTGAAACATCTTTTGACGTTCTGTTAAAATCAGTAAAAGCCATGTGTTCTGTAGTTCTTATTAAAAATTCTGTAGTTTTTTCAAAATAATTTTGGCAGCCGTGGTTGCCAGAATAATTTTGTAAAAAATACAGAAAAAAACTGTAAATTTTACAGTATAAAACTGTAATTTACGAACAAGAAAATTTGAATGTAAACCAGTAAATTCAACAATGCACACTGCTATTAAAATCTGTTTTGTACCTTTAACATACTGACATCCACCATAATAATGCAGGTGGTAAAAGAGAAAGCCACATGAAGAATCAAAGCTCATCCCAAGTAGCTTCGAAACAAGCAGAAGTATATACTAATATATAGAAGGTGCACAGAGTCATTCATGCAAACACAAAACACCATCATGGTAACACACATTATACTTAAATAATCCATTAAACTTTTATTAAACAACAGAAGATGTAACATAAAGCCCAAATATACATAACTAATAACAAAAACTATTAAAAAAAACATGAATATTTAAACAAAATACTTTAAAATGTGGAGTGTCATGCACGGAATTCTGGGAATGTCAGTTTACAGATTTGACTGTAAATTATACATTGATTTGTTATTTTTACTTCTAAAAACTGTAAAAT